>NW_027223055.1:300000-571000 GCF_043380555.1 Nothobranchius furzeri | reverse complement strand
AGCGCCTCCAGGAGAGAGGCCCCAGCAAGACGCGCCCCGAGGAGCGTCTTGCCTTATGTCAGCACTCGGTCTGACTGAGCGCCTCCAGGAGAGAGGCCCAAGCAAGACGCGCCCCGAGGAGCGTCTTGCCACATGTCAACAATGGGTCTGACTGAGGGCCTCCAGGAGAGAAGCCCAAGCAAGACGCGCCCCGAGGAGCGTCTTGCCACATGTCAGCACTCGGTCTGACTGAGCGCCTCCAGGAGAGAGGCCCAAGCAAGACGCACCCCGAGGAGCGTCTTGACACATGTCAACACTGGGTCTGACTGAGCACCTCCAGGAGAGAGGCCCAAGCAAGACTCGCCCCGAGGAGCGTCTTGCCACATATCAACAATGGGTCTGACTGAGGGCCTCCATGAGAGAAGCCCAAGCAAGACGCGCCCCGAGGAGTGTCTTGCCACATGTCAGCACTCGGTCTGACTGAGCGCCTCCAGGAGAGAGGCCCAAGCAAGACGCGCCCCGAGGAGCGTCTTGCCACATGTCAACAATGAGTCTGACTGAGGGCCTCCAGGAGAGAAGCCCAAGCAAGACGCGTCCCGAGGAGTGTCTTGCCACATGTCAGCACTCGTTCTGACTGAACGCCTCCAGGAGAGAAGCCCCAGCAAGACGCGCCCCGAGGAGCGTCTTGCCACATGTAAGCACTGGGTCTGACTGAGCGCCTCCAGGAGAGAGGCCCCAGCAAGACGCGCCCCGAGGTGCGTCTTGCCTTATGTCAGCACTCGGTCTGACTGAGCGCCTCCAGGAGAGAGGCCCAAGCAAGACGCGTCCCGAGGAGTGTCTTGCCACATGTCAACAATGAGTCTGACTGAGGGCCTCCTGGAGAGAAGCCCAAGCAAGACGCGTCCCGAGGAGTGTCTTGCCACATGTCAACAATGGGTCTGACTGAGGGCCTCCAGGAGAGAAGCCCAAGCAAAACGCGCCCCAGGAGCGTCTTGCCACATGTCAGCACTCGGTCTGACTGAGCGCCTCCAGGAGAGAGGCCCAAGCAAGACGCACCCCGAGGAGCGTCTTGACACATGTCAACACTGGGGCTGACAGAGGGCCTCCAGGAGAGAGGCCCAAGCAAGATGCGCCCCGAGGAGCGTCTTGCCACATGTAAACAATGGGTCTGACTGAGGGCCTCCAGGAGAGAAGCCCAAGCAAGACGCGCCCCGAGGAGCGTCTTGCCACATGTCAGCACTCGGTCTGACTGAGCGCCTCCAGGAGAGAGGCCCAAGCAAGACGCGCCCCGAGGAGCGTCTTGCCACATATCAACAATGGGTCTGACTGAGGGCCTCCATGAGAGAAGCCCAAGCAAGACGCGCCCCGAGGAGCGTCTTGTCACGTGTCAACACTGGGTCTGACTGAGCGTCTCCAGGAGAGAGGCCCAAGCAAGACGTGCCCCGAGGAGCGTCTTGCCACATATCAACAATGGGTCTGACTGAGGGCCTCCAGGAGAGAAGCCCAAGCAAGATGCGCCCAAAGGAGCGTCTTGCCACATGTAAACAATGGGTCTGACTGAGGGCCTCCAGGAGAGAAGCCCAAGCAAGACGCGCCCCGTGGAGCGTCTTGCCACATGTCAGCACTCGGTCTGACTGAGCGCCTCCAGGAGAGAGGCCCAAGCAAGACGCGCCCCGAGGAGCGTCTTGCCACATGTCAGCACTCGGTCTGACTGAACGCCTCCAGGAGAGAAGCCCCAGCAAGACACGCCCCGAGGAGCGTCTTGCCACATGTAAGCACTGGGTCTGACTGAGCGCCTCCAGGAGAGAGGCCCCAGCAAGACGCGCCCCGAGGAGCGTCTTGCCTTATGTCAGCACTCGGTCTGACTGAGCGCCTCCAGGAGAGAGGCCCAAGCAAGACGCGCCCCGAGGAGCGTCTTGCCACATGTCAACAATGGGTCTGACTGAGGGCCTCCAGGAGAGAAGCCCAAGCAAGACGCGCCCCGAGGAGCGTCTTGCCACATGTCAGCACTCGGTCTCACTGAGCGACTCCAGGAGAGAGGCCCAAGCAAGACGCACCCCGAGGAGCGTCTTGACACATGTCAACATTGGGGCGGACAGAGGGCCTCCAGGAGAGAGGCCCAAGCAAGATGCGCCCCGAGGAGCGTCTTGCCACATGTAAACAATGGGTCTGACTGAGGGCCTCCAGGAGAGAAGCCCAAGCAAGACGCGCCCCGAGGAGCGTCTTGCAACATGTCAGCACTCGGTCTGACTGAGCGCCTCCAGGAGAGAGGCCGAAGCAAGACGTGCCCCGAGGAGCGTCTTGCCACATGTAAGCACTGGGTCTGACTGAGCGCCTCCAGGAGAGAGTCCCAAGCAAGACGCGCCCCGAGGAGCGTCTTGCCACATGTCAGCACTCGGTCTGACTGAACGCCTCCAGGAGAGAAGCCCCAGCAAGACGCGCCCCAAGGAGCGTCTTGCCACATGTAAGCTCTGGGTCTGACTGAGCGCCTCCAGGAGAGAGGCCCCAGCAAGACGCGCCCTGAGGAGCGTCTTGCCTTATGTCAGCACTCGGTCTGACTGAGCGCCTCCAGGAGAGAGGCCCAAGCAAGACGCGCCCCGAGGAGCGTCTTGCCACATATCAACAATGGGTCTGACTGAGGGCCTCCAGGAGAGAAGCCCAAGCAAGATGTGCCCAAAGGAGCGTCTTGCCACATGTAAACAATGGGTCTGACTGAGGGCCTCCAGGAGAGAAGCCCAAGCAAGACGCGCCCCGTGGAGCGTCTTGCCACATGTCAGCACTCGGTCTGACTGAGCGCCTCCAGGAGAGAGGCCCAAGCAAGACGCGCCCCGAGGAGCGTCTTGCCACATGTCAGCACTCGGTCTGACTGAACGCCTCCAGGAGAGAAGCCCCAGCAAGACACGCCCCGAGGAGCGTCTTGCCACATGTAAACACTGGGTCTGACTGAGCGCCTCCAGGAGAGAGGCCCCAGCAAGACGCGCCCCGAGGAGCGTCTTGCCTTATGTCAGCACTCGGTCTGACTGAGCGCCTCCAGGAGAGAGGCCCAAGCAAGACGCGCCCCGAGGAGCGTCTTGCCACATGTCAACAATGGGTCTGACTGAGGGCCTCCAGGAGAGAAGCCCAAGCAAGACGCGCCCCGAGGAGCGTCTTGCCACATGTCAGCACTCGGTCTGACTGAGCGCCTCCAGGAGAGAGGCCCAAGCAAGACGCACCCCGAGGAGCGTCTTGACACATGTCAACACTGGGTCTGACTGAGCACCTCCAGGAGAGAGGCCCAAGCAAGACTCGCCCCGAGGAGCGTCTTGCCACATATCAACAATGGGTCTGACTGAGGGCCTCCATGAGAGAAGCCCAAGCAAGACGCGCCCCGAGGAGCGTCTTGCCACATGTCAGCACTCGGTCTGACTGAGCGCCTCCAGGAGAGAGGCCCAAGCAAGACGCGCCCCGAGGAGCGTCTTGCCACATGTCAACAATGAGTCTGACTGAGGGCCTCCAGGAGAGAAGCCCAAGCAAGACGCGTCCCGAGGAGTGTCTTGCCACATGTCAGCACTCGGTCTGACTGAACGCCTCCAGGAGAGAAGCCCCAGCAAGACGCGCCCCGAGGAGCGTCTTGCCACATGTAAGCACTGGGTCTGACTGAGCGCCTCCAGGAGAGAGGCCCCAGCAAGACGCGCCCCGATGTGCGTCTTGCCTTATGTCAGCACTCGGTCTGACTGAGCGCCTCCAGGAGAGAGGCCCAAGCAAGACGCGTCCCGAGGAGTGTCTTGCCACATGTCAACAATGAATCTGACTGAGGGCCTCCTGGAGAGAAGCCCAAGCAAGACGCGTCCCGAGGAGTGTCTTGCCACATGTCAACAATGGGTCTGACTGAGGGCCTCCAGGAGAGAAGCCCAAGCAAAACGCGCCCCGAGGAGCGTCTTGCCACATGTCAGCACTCGGTCTGACTGAGCGCCTCCAGGAGAGAGGCCCAAGCAAGACGCACCCCGAGGAGCGTCATGACACATGTCAACACTGGGGCTGACAGAGGGCCTCCAGGAGAGAGGCCCAAGCAAGATGCGCCCCGAGGAGCGTCTTGCCACATGTAAACAATGGGTCTGACTGAGGGCCTCCAGGAGAGAAGCCCAAGCAAGACGCGCCCCGAGGAGCGTCTTGCCACATGTCAGCACTCGGTCTGACTGAGCGCCTCCAGGAGAGAGGCCCAAGCAAGACGCGCCCCGAGGAGCGTCTTGCCACATATCAACAATGGGTCTGACTGAGGGCCTCCATTAGAGAAGCCCAAGCAAGACGCGCCCCGAGGAGCGTCTTGTCACGTGTCAACACTGGGTCTGACTGAGCGTCTCCAGGAGAGAGGCCCAAGCAAGACGCGCCCCGAGGAGCGTCTTGCCACATATCAACAATGGGTCTGACTGAGGGCCTCCAGGAGAGAAGCCCAAGCAAGATGCGCCCAAAGGAGCGTCTTGCCACATGTAAACAATGGGTCTGACTGAGGGCCTCCAGGAGAGAAGCCCAAGCAAGACGCGCCCCGTGGAGCGTCTTGCCACATGTCAGCACTCGGTCTGACTGAGCGCCTCCAGGAGAGAGGCCCAAGCAAGACGCGCCCCGAGGAGCGTCTTGCCACATGTCAGCACTCGGTCTGACTGAACGCCTCCAGGAGAGAAGCCCCAGCAAGACACGCCCCGAGGAGCGTCTTGCCACATGTAAGCACTGGGTCTGACTGAGCGCCTCCAGGAGAGAGGCCCCAGCAAGACGCGCCCCGAGGAGCGTCTTGCCTTATGTCAGCACTCGGTCTGACTGAGCGCCTCCAGGAGAGAGGCCCAAGCAAGACGCGCCCCGAGGAGCGTCTTGCCACATGTCAACAATGGGTCTGACTGAGGGCCTCCAGGAGAGAAGCCCAAGCAAGACGCGCCCCGAGGAGCGTCTTGCCACATGTCAGCACTCGGTCTCACTGAGCGACTCCAGGAGAGAGGCCCGAGCAAGACGCACCCCGAGGAGCGTCTTGACACATGTCAACATTGGGGCGGACAGAGGGCCTCCAGGAGAGAGGCCCAAGCAAGATGCGCCCCGAGGAGCGTCTTGCCACATGTAAACAATGGGTCTGACTGAGGGCCTCCAGGAGAGAAGCCCAAGCAAGACGCGCCCCGAGGAGCGTCTTGCAACATGTCAGCACTCGGTCTGACTGAGCGCCTCCAGGAGAGAGGCCCAAGCAAGACGTGCCCCGAGGAGCGTCTTGCCACATGTAAGCACTGGGTCTGACTGAGCGCCTCCAGGAGAGAGGCCCAAGCAAGAAGCGCCCCGAGGAGCGTCTTGCCACGTGTCAACACTGGGTCTGATTGAGGGCCTCCAGGAGAGAAGCCCAAGCAAGACGCGTCCCGAGGAGCGTCTTGCCACATGTCAGCACTCGGTCTGACTGAGCGCCTCCAGGAGAGAGGCCCAAGCAAGACGCACCCCGAGGAGCGTCTTGACACATGTCAACACTGGGTCTGACTGAGCACCTCCAGGAGAGAGGCCCAAGCAAGACTCGCCCCGAGGAGCGTCTTGCCACATATCAACAATGGGTCTGACTGAGGGCCTCCATGAGAGAAGCGGAAGCAAGACGTGCCCCGAGGAGCGTCTTGCCACATGTCAGCACTCGGTCTGACTGAGCGCCTCCAGGAGAGAGGCCCAAGCAAGACGCGCCCCGAGGAGCGTCTTGCCACATGTCAACAATGAGTCTGACTGAGGGCCTCCAGGAGAGAAGCCCAAGCAAGACGCGTCCCGAGGAGTGTCTTGCCACATGTCAGCACTCGGTCTGACTGAACGCCTCCAGGAGAGAAGCCCCAGCAAGACGCGCCCCGAGGAGCGTCTTGCCACATGTAAGCACTGGGTCTGACTGAGCGCCTCCAGGAGAGAGGCCCCAGCAAGACGCGCCCCGAGGTGCGTCTTGCCTTATGTCAGCACTCGGTCTGACTGAGCGCCTCCAGGAGAGAGGCCCAAGCAAGACGCGTCCCGAGGAGTGTCTTGCCACATGTCAACAATGAGTCTGACTGAGGGCCTCCAGGAGAGAAGCCCAAGCAAGACGCGTCCCGAGGAGTGTCTTGCCACATGTCAACAATGGGTCTGACTGAGGGCCTCCAGGAGAGAAGCCCAAGCAAAACGCGCCCCGAGGAGCGTCTTGCCACATGTCAGCACTCGGTCTGACTGAGCGCCTCCAGGAGAGAGGCCCAAGCAAGACGCACCCCGAGGAGCGTCTTGACACATGTCAACACTGGGGCTGACAGAGGGCCTCCAGGAGAGAGGCCCAAGCAAGATGCGCCCCGAGGAGCGTCTTGCCACATGTAAACAATGGGTCTGACTGAGGGCCTCCAGGAGAGAAGCCCAAGCAAGACGCGCCCCGAGGAGCGTCTTGCCACATGTCAGCACTCGGTCTGACTGAGCGCCTCCAGGAGAGAGGCCCAAGCAAGACGCGCCCCGAGGAGCGTCTTGCCACATATCAACAATGGGTCTGACTGAGGGCCTCCATGAGAGAAGCCCAAGCAAGACGCGCCCCGAGGAGCGTCTTGTCACGTGTCAACACTGGGTCTGACTGAGCGTCTCCAGGAGAGAGGCCCAAGCAAGACGCGCCCCGAGGAGCGTCTTGCCACATGTCACCACTGGGTCTGACTGAGCGCCTCCAGGAGAGAGGCCCAAGCAAGACGCGCCCCGAGGAGCGTCTTGCCACATGTAAGCACTGGGTCTGACTGAGTGCCTCCAGGAGAGAGGCCCCAGCAAGACGCGGCCCGAGGAGCGTCTTGCTTTATGTCAGCACTCGGTCTGACTGAGCGCCTCCAGGAGAGAGGCCCAAGCAAGACGCGCCCCGAGGAGCGTTTTGCCACATGACATCAATGGGTCTGACTGAGGGCCTCCAGGAGAAAAGCCCAAGCAAGACGCGCCCCGAGGAGCGTCTTGCCACATGTCAACAATGGGTCTGACTGAGGGCCTCCAAGAGAGAAGCCCAAACAAGACGCGCCCCGAGGAGCGTCTTGCACCATGTCAACACTGGGTCTGACTGAGCACCTCCAGGAGAGAGGCCCAAGCAAGACTCGCCCCGAGGAGCGTCTTGCCACATATCAACAATGGGTCTGACTGAGGGCCTCCATGAGAGAAGCCCAAGCAAGACGCGCCCCGAGGAGCGTCTTGCCACATGTTAGCACTCGGTCTGACTGATCGCCTCCAGGAGAGAGGCCCAAGCAAGATGCACCCCGAGACGCGTCTTGCCACATATCAACAATGGGTCTGACTGAGGGCCTCCATGAGAGAAGCCCAAGCAAGACGCGCCCCGAGGAGCGTCTTGTCACGTGTCAACACTGGGTCTGACTGAGCGTCTCCAGGAGAGAGGCCCAAGCAAGACGCGCCCCGAGGAGCGTCTTGCCACATGTCACCACTGGGTCTGACTGAGCCCCTCCAGGAGAGAGGCCCAAGCAAGACGCGCCCCGAGGAGCGTCTTGCCTTATGTCAGCACTCGGTCTGACTGAGCACCTCCAGGAGAGAGGCCCAAGCAAGACGCGCCCCGAGGAGCGTCTTGCCACATGTCAACAATGGGTCTGACTGAGGTTCTCCAAGAGAGAAGCCCAAGCAAGACGCGCCCCGAGGAGCGTCTTGCACCATGTCAACACTGGGTCTGACTGAGCACCTCCAGGAGAGAGGCCCAAGCAAGACTCGCCCCGAGGAGCGTCTTGCCACATATCAACAATGGGTCTGACTGAGGGCCTCCATGAGAGAAGCCCAAGCAAGACGCGCCCCAAGGAGCGTCTTGACACATGTCAACACTGGGGCTGACAGAGGGCCTCCAGGAGAGAGGCCCCAGCAAGACGCGCCCCGAGGAGCGTCTTGCCTTATGTCAGCACTCGGTCTGACTGAGCGCCTCCAGGAGAGAGGCCCAAGCAAGACGCGCCCCGAGGAGCGTCTTGCCACATGTCAGCACTCGGTCTGACTGAGCGCCTCCAGGAGAGAGGCCCAAGCAAGACGCGCCCCGAGGAGCGTCTTGCCACATATCAACAATGGGTCTGACTGAGGGCCTCCATGAGAGAAGCCCAAGCAAGACGCGCCCCGAGGAGCGTCTTGTCACGTGTCAACACTGGGTCTGACTGAGCGTCTCCAGGAGAGAGGCCCAAGCAAGACGCGCCCCGAGGAGCGTCTTGCCACATGTCACCACTGGGTCTGACTGAGCGCCTCCAGGAGAGAGGCCCTTGAAAGACGCGCCCCGAGGAGCGTCTTGCCACATGTAAGCACTGGGTCTGACTGAGCGCCTCCAGGAGAGAGGCCCCAGCAAGACGCGGCCCGAGGAGCGTCTTGCTTTATGTCAGCACTCGGTCTGACTGAGCGCCTCCAGGAGAGAGGCCCAAGCAAGACGCGCCCCGAGGAGCGTCTTGCCACATGTCAACAATGTGTCTGACTGAGGGCCTCCAGGAGAAAAGCCCAAGCAAGACGCGCCCCGAGGAGCATCTTGCCACATGTCAACAATGGGTCTGACTGAGGGCCTCCAAGAGAGAAGCCCAAGCAAGACGCGCCCCGAGGAGCGTCTTGCACCATGTCAACACTGGGTCTGACTGAGCACCTCCAGGAGAGAGGCCCAAGCAAGACTCGCCCCGAGGAGCGTCTTGCCACATATCAACAATGGGTCTGACTGAGGGCCTCCATGAGAGAAGCCCAAGCAAGACGCGCCCCGAGGAGCGTCTTGCCACATGTTAGCACTCGGTCTGACTGAGCGCCTCCAGGAGAGAGGCCCAAGCAAGATGCACCCAGAGACGCGTCTTGCCACATATCAACAATGGGTCTGACTGAGGGCCTCCATGAGAGAAGCCCAAGCAAGACGCGCCCCGAGGATCGTCTTGTCACGTGTCAACACTGGGTCTGACTGAGCGTCTCCAGGAGAGAGGCCCAAGCAAGACGCGCCCCGAGGAGCGTCTTGCCACATGTCACCACTGGGTCTGACTGAGCCCCTCCAGGAGAGAGGCCCAAGCAAGACGCGCCCCGAGGAGCGTCGTGCCTTATGTCAGCACTCGGTCTGACTGAGCACCTCCAGGAGAGAGGCCCAAGCAAGACGCGCCCCGAGGAGCGTCTTGCCACATGTCAACAATGAGTCTGACTGAGGGCCTCCAGGAGAGAAGCCCAAGCAAGACGCGCCCCGAGGAGCGTCTTGCCACATGTTAGCACTCGGTCTGACTGAGCGCCTCCAGGAGAGAGGCCCAAGCAAGACGCACCCCGAGAAGCGTCTTGCCACATGTCAACAATGAGTCTGACTGAGGGCCTCCAGGAGAGAAGCCCAAGCAAGACGTGTCCCGAGGTGTGTCTTTCCACATGTCAGCACTCGGTCTGACTGAACGCCTCCAGGAGAGAAGCCCCAGCAAGACGCGCCCCGAGGAGCGTCTTGCCACATGTAAGCACTGGGTCTGACTGAGCTCCTCCAGGAGAGAGGCCCCAGCAAGACGCGCCCAGAGGAGCGTCTTGCCTTATGTCAGCACTCGGTCTGACTGAGCGCCTCCAGGAGAGAGGTCCCAGCAAGACGCGCCCCGAGGAGCGTCTTGCCACATGTCAACAATGGGTCTGACTGAGGTCCTCCAGGAGAGAAGCCCAAGCAAGACGCGCCCCGAGGAGCGTCTTGCCACATGTCAACAATGGGTCTGACTGAGGGCCTCCAGGAGAGAAGCCCAAGCAAGACGCGCCCCGAGGACCGTCTTGCCACATGTCAACAATGGGTCTGACTGAGGTTCTCCAAGAGAGAAGCCCAAGCAAGACGCGCCCCGAGGAGCGTCTTGCACCATGTCAACACTGGGTCTGACTGAGCACCTCCAGGAGAGAGGCCCAAGCAAGACTCGCCCCGAGGAGCGTCTTGCCACATATCAACAATGGGTCTGACTGAGGGCTTCCATGAGAGAAGCCCAAGCAAGACGCGCCCCAAGGAGCGTCTTGCCACATGTCAGCACTCGGTCTGACTGAGCGCCTCCAGGAGAGAGGCCCAAGCAAGACGCGCCCCGAGGAGCGTCTTGTCACATGTCACCACTGGGTCTGACTGAGCCCCTCCAGGAGAGAGGCCCAAGCAAAACGCGCCCCGAGGAGCGTCTTGCCACATGTCAACAATGAGTCTGACTGAGGGCCTCGAGGAGAGAAGCCCAAGCAAGACGCGTCCCGAGGAGCGTCTTGCCACATGTCGGCACTCGGTCTGACTGAACGCCTCTAGGAGAGAAGCCCCAGCAAGACGCGCCCCGAGGAGCGTCTTGCCACATATCAACAATGGGTCTGACTGAGGGCCTCCATGAGAGAAGCCCAAGCAAGACGCGCCCCGAGGAGCGTCTTGTCACATGTCACCACTGAGTCTGACTGAGCGCCTCCTGGAGAGAGGCCCAAGCAAGACGCGCCCCGAGGAGCGTCTTGCCACATGTAAGCACTGGGTCTGACTGAGCGCCTCCAGGAGAGAGGCCCCAGCAAGACGCGCCCCGAGGAGCATCTTACTTTATGTCAGCACTCGGTCTGACTGAGCGCCTCCAGGAGAGAGGCCCAAGCAAGACGCGCCCCGAGGAGCGTCTTGCCACATGTCAACAATGAGTCTGACTGAGGACCTCGAGGAGAGAAGCCCAAGCAAGACGCGTCCCGAGGAGCGTCTTGCCACATGTCGGCACTCGGTCTGACTGAACGCCTCTAGGAGAGAAGCCCCAGCAAGACGCGCCCCGAGGAGCGTCTTGCCACATATCAACAATGGGTCTGACTGAGGGCCTCCAGGAGAGAGGCCCAAGCAAGACGCGCCCCGAGGAGCGTCTTGCCTTATGTCAGCACTCGGTCTGACTGAGCGCCTCCAGGAGAGAGGCCCAAGCAAGACGCGCCCCGAGGAGCGTCTTGCCACATGTCAACAATGAGTCTGACTGAGGGCCTCCAGGAGAGAAGCCCAAGCAAGACCCGCCCCGAGGAGCGACTTGCCACATGTTAGCACTCGGTCTGACTGAGCGCCTCCAGGAGAGAGGCCCAAGCAAGACGCACCCCGAGAAGCGTCTTGCCACATGTCAACAATGAGTCTGACTGAGGGCCTCCAGGAGAGAAGCCCAAGCAAGACGCGCCCCGAGGAGCGTCTTGCCACATATCAACAATGGGTCTGACTGAGGGCCTCCATGAGAGAAGCCCAAGCAAGACGCGCCCCGAGGAGCGTCTTGTCACGTGTCAACACTGGGTCTGACTGAGCGTCTCCAGGAGAGAGGCCCAAGCAAGACGCGCCCCGAGGAGCATCTTGCCACATGTCACCACTGGGTCTGACTGAGCGCCTCCAGGAGAGAGGCCCAAGCAAGACGCGCCCCGAGGAGCGTCTTGCCACATGTAAGCAATGGGTCTGACTGAGCGCCTCCAGGAGAGAGGCCCCAGCAAGACGCGCCCCGAGGAGCGTCTTGCCTTATGTCAGCACTCGGTCTGACTGAGCGCCTCCAGGAGAGAGGCCCAAGCAAGACGCGCCCCGAGGAGCGTTTTGCCACATGTCAACAATGGGTCTGACTGAGGGCCTCCAGGAGAGAAGCCCAAGCAAGACGCGCCCCGAGGAGCGTCTTGCCACATGTCAACAATGGGTCTGACTGAGGGCCTCCAAGAGAGAAGCCCAAGCAAGACGCGCCCCGAGGAGCGTCTTGCACCATGTCAACACTGGGTCTGACTGAGCACCTCCAGGAGAGAGGCCCAAGCAAGACTCGCCCCGAGGAGCGTCTTGCCACATATCAACAATGGGTCTGACTGAGGGCCTCCATGAGAGAAGCCCAAGCAAGACGCGCCCCGAGGAGCGTCTTGCCACATGTCAGCACTCGGTCTGACTGAGCGCCTCCAGGAGAGAGGCCCAAGCAAGACGCGCCCCGAGGAGCGTCTTGCCACATATCAACAATGGGTCTGACTGAGGGCCTCCATGAGAGAAGCCCAAGCAAGACGCGCCCCGAGGAGCGTCTTGTCACGTGTCAAAACTGGGTCTGACTGAGCGTCTCCAGGAGAGAGGCCCAAGCAAGACGCGCCCCGAGGAGCGTCTTGCCACATGTCAACAATGAGTCTGACTGAGGGCCTCCAGGAGAGAAGCCCAACTAAGACGCGTCCCGAGGAGTGTCTTGCCACATGTCAGCACTCGGTCCGACTGAACGCCTCCAGGAGAGAAGCCCCAGCCAGACGCGCCCCGAGGAGCATCTTGCCACATGTCAACAATGGGTCTGACTGAGGGCCTCCAAGAGAGAAGCCCAAGCAAGACGCGCCCCGAGGAGCGTCTTGCACCATGTCAACACTGGGTCTGACTGAGCACCTCCAGGAGAGAGGCCCAAGCAAGACTCGCCCCGAGGAGCGTCTTGCCACATATCAACAATGGGTCTGACTGAGGGCCTCCATGAGAGAAGCCCAAGCAAGACGCGCCCCGAGGAGCGTCTTGCCACATGTTAGCACTCGGTCTGACTGAGCGCCTCCAGGAGAGAGGCCCAAGCAAGATGCACCCAGAGACGCGTCTTGCCACATATCAACAATGGGTCTGACTGAGGGCCTCCATGAGAGAAGCCCAAGCAAGACGCGCCCCGAGGATCGTCTTGTCACGTGTCAACACTGGGTCTGACTGAGCATCTCCAGGAGAGAGGCCCAAGCAAGACGCGCCCCGAGGAGCGTCTTGCCACATGTCACCACTGGGTCTGACTGAGCCCCTCCAGGAGAGAGGCCCAAGCAAGACGCGCCCCGAGGAGCGTCGTGCCTTATGTCAGCACTCGGTCTGACTGAGCACCTCCAGGAGAGAGGCCCAAGCAAGACGCGCCCCGAGGAGCATCTTGCCACATGTCAACAATGAGTCTGACTGAGGGCCTCCAGGAGAGAAGCCCAAGCAAGACGCGCCCCGAGGAGCGTCTTGCCACATGTTAGCACTCGGTCTGACTGAGCGCCTCCAGGAGAGAGGCCCAAGCAAGACGCACCCCGAGAAGCGTCTTGCCACATGTCAACAATGAGTCTGACTGAGGGCCTCCAGGAGAGAAGCCCAAGCAAGACGTGTCCCGAGGTGTGTCTTTCCACATGTCAGCACTCGGTCTGACTGAACGCATCCAGGAGAGAAGCCCCAGCAAGACGCGCCCCGAGGAGCGTCTTGCCACATGTAAGCACTGGGTCTGACTGAGCTCCTCCAGGAGAGAGGCCCCAGCAAGACGCGCCCAGAGGAGCGTCTTGCCTTATGTCAGCACTCGGTCTGACTGAGCGCCTCCAGGAGAGAGGCCCCAGCAAGACGCGCCCCGAGGAGCGTCTTGCCACATGTCAACAATGGGTCTGACTGAGGTCCTCCAGGAGAGAAGCCCAAGCAAGACGCGCCCCGAGGAGCGTCTTGCCACGTGTCAACACTGGGTCTGACTGAGCGTCTCCAGGAGAGAGGCCCAAGCAAGACGCGCCCCGAGGAGCGTCTTGCCACATGTCACCACTGGGTCTGACTGAGCCCCTCCAGGAGAGAGGCCCAAGCAAGACGCGCCCCGAGGAGCGTCGTGCCTTATGTCAGCACTCGGTCTGACTGAGCACCTCCAGGAGAGAGGCCCAAGCAAGACGCGCCCCGAGGAGCATCTTGCCACATGTCAACAATGAGTCTGACTGAGGGCCTCCAGGAGAGAAGCCCAAGCAAGACGCGCCCCGAGGAGCGTCTTGCCACATGTTAGCACTCGGTCTGACTGAGCGCCTCCAGGAGAGAGGCCCAAGCAAGACGCACCCCGAGAAGCGTCTTGCCACATGTCAACAATGAGTCTGACTGAGGGCCTCCAGGAGAGAAGCCCAAGCAAGACGTGTCCCGAGGTGTGTCTTTCCACATGTCAGCACTCGGTCTGACTGAACGCATCCAGGAGAGAAGCCCCAGCAAGACGCGCCCCGAGGAGCGTCTTGCCACATGTAAGCACTGGGTCTGACTGAGCTCCTCCAGGAGAGAGGCCCCAGCAAGACGCGCCCAGAGGAGCGTCTTGCCTTATGTCAGCACTCGGTCTGACTGAGCGCCTCCAGGAGAGAGGCCCCAGCAAGACGCGCCCCGAGGAGCGTCTTGCCACATGTCAACAATGGGTCTGACTGAGGTCCTCCAGGAGAGAAGCCCAAGCAAGACGCGCCCCGAGGAGCGTCTTGCCACATGTCAACAATGGGTCTGACTGAGGGCCTCCAGGAGAGAAGCCCAAGCAAGACGCGCCCCGAGGACCGTCTTGCCACATGTCAACAATGGGTCTGACTGAGGTTCTCCAAGAGAGAAGCCCAAGCAAGACGCGCCCCGAGGAGCGTCTTGCACCATGTCAACACTGGGTCTGACTGAGCACCTCCAGGAGAGAGGCCCAAGCAAGACTCGCCCCGAGGAGCGTCTTGCCACATATCAACAATGGGTCTGACTGAGGGCCTCCATGAGAGAAGCCCAAGCAAGACGCGCCCCAAGGAGCGTCTTGCCACATTTCAGCACTCGGTCTGACTGAACGCCTCTAGGAGAGAAGCCCCAGCAAGACGCGCCCCGAGGAGCGTCTTGCCACATATCAACAATGGGTCTGACTGAGGGCCTCCATGAGAGAAGCCCAAGCAAGACGCGCCCCGAGGAGCGTCTTGTCACATGTCACCACTGAGTCTGACTGAGCGCCTCCTGGAGAGAGGCCCAAGCAAGACGCGCCCCGAGGAGCGTCTTGCCACATGTAAGCACTGGGTCTGACTGAGCGCCTCCAGGAGAGAGGCCCCAGCAAGACGCGCCCCGAGGAGCATCTTACCTTATGTCAGCACTCGGTCTGACTGAGCGCCTCCAGGAGAGAGGCCCAAGCAAGACGCGCCCCGAGGAGCGTCTTGTCACGTGTCAAAACTGGGTCTGACTGAGCGTCTCCAGGAGAGAGGCCCAAGCAAGACGCGCCCCGAGGAGCGTCTTGCCACATGTCAACAATGAGTCTGACTGAGGGCCTCCAGGAGAGAAGCCCAACTAAGACGCGTCCCGAGGAGTGTCTTGCCACATGTCAGCACTCGGTCCGACTGAACGCCTCCAGGAGAGAAGCCCCAGCCAGACGCGCCCCGAGGAGCATCTTGCCACATGTCAACAATGGGTCTGACTGAGGGCCTCCAAGAGAGAAGCCCAAGCAAGACGCGCCCCGAGGAGCGTCTTGCACCATGTCAACACTGGGTCTGACTGAGCACCTCCAGGAGAGAGGCCCAAGCAAGACTCGCCCCGAGGAGCGTCTTGCCACATATCAACAATGGGTCTGACTGAGGGCCTCCATGAGAGAAGCCCAAGCAAGACGCGCCCCGAGGAGCGTCTTGCCACATGTTAGCACTCGGTCTGACTGAGCGCCTCCAGGAGAGAGGCCCAAGCAAGATGCACCCAGAGACGCGTCTTGCCACATATCAACAATGGGTCTGACTGAGGGCCTCCATGAGAGAAGCCCAAGCAAGACGCGCCCCGAGGATCGTCTTGTCACGTGTCAACACTGGGTCTGACTGAGCATCTCCAGGAGAGAGGCCCAAGCAAGACGCGCCCCGAGGAGCGTCTTGCCACATGTCACCACTGGGTCTGACTGAGCCCCTCCAGGAGAGAGGCCCAAGCAAGACGCGCCCCGAGGAGCGTCGTGCCTTATGTCAGCACTCGGTCTGACTGAGCACCTCCAGGAGAGAGGCCCAAGCAAGACTCGCCCCGAGGAGCGTCTTGCCACATATCAACAATGGGTCTGACTGAGGGCCTCCATGAGAGAAGCCCAAGCAAGACGCGCCCCGAGGAGCGTCTTGCCACATGTTAGCACTCGGTCTGACTGAGCGCCTCCAGGAGAGAGGCCCAAGCAAGATGCACCCAGAGACGCGTCTTGCCACATATCAACAATGGGTCTGACTGAGGGCCTCCATGAGAGAAGCCCAAGCAAGACGCGCCCCGAGGATCGTCTTGTCACGTGTCAACACTGGGTCTGACTGAGCATCTCCAGGAGAGAGGCCCAAGCAAGACGCGCCCCGAGGAGCGTCTTGCCACATGTCACCACTGGGTCTGACTGAGCCCCTCCAGGAGAGAGGCCCAAGCAAGACGCGCCCCGAGGAGCGTCGTGCCTTATGTCAGCACTCGGTCTGACTGAGCACCTCCAGGAGAGAGGCCCAAGCAAGACGCGCCCCGAGGAGCATCTTGCCACATGTCAACAATGAGTCTGACTGAGGGCCTCCAGGAGAGAAGCCCAAGCAAGACGCGCCCCGAGGAGCGTCTTGCCACATGTTAGCACTCGGTCTGACTGAGCGCCTCCAGGAGAGAGGCCCAAGCAAGACGCACCCCGAGAAGCGTCTTGCCACATGTCAACAATGAGTCTGACTGAGGGCCTCCAGGAGAGAAGCCCAAGCAAGACGTGTCCCGAGGTGTGTCTTTCCACATGTCAGCACTCGGTCTGACTGAACGCATCCAGGAGAGAAGCCCCAGCAAGACGCGCCCCGAGGAGCGTCTTGCCACATGTAAGCACTGGGTCTGACTGAGCTCCTCCAGGAGAGAGGCCCCAGCAAGACGCGCCCAGAGGAGCGTCTTGCCTTATGTCAGCACTCGGTCTGACTGAGCGCCTCCAGGAGAGAGGCCCCAGCAAGACGCGCCCCGAGGAGCGTCTTGCCACATGTCAACAATGGGTCTGACTGAGGTCCTCCAGGAGAGAAGCCCAAGCAAGACGCGCCCCGAGGAGCGTCTTGCCACGTGTCAACACTGGGTCTGACTGAGCGTCTCCAGGAGAGAGGCCCAAGCAAGACGCGCCCCGAGGAGCGTCTTGCCACATGTCACCACTGGGTCTGACTGAGCCCCTCCAGGAGAGAGGCCCAAGCAAGACGCGCCCCGAGGAGCGTCGTGCCTTATGTCAGCACTCGGTCTGACTGAGCACCTCCAGGAGAGAGGCCCAAGCAAGACGCGCCCCGAGGAGCATCTTGCCACATGTCAACAATGAGTCTGACTGAGGGCCTCCAGGAGAGAAGCCCAAGCAAGACGCGCCCCGAGGAGCGTCTTGCCACATGTTAGCACTCGGTCTGACTGAGCGCCTCCAGGAGAGAGGCCCAAGCAAGACGCACCCCGAGAAGCGTCTTGCCACATGTCAACAATGAGTCTGACTGAGGGCCTCCAGGAGAGAAGCCCAAGCAAGACGTGTCCCGAGGTGTGTCTTTCCACATGTCAGCACTCGGTCTGACTGAACGCATCCAGGAGAGAAGCCCCAGCAAGACGCGCCCCGAGGAGCGTCTTGCCACATGTAAGCACTGGGTCTGACTGAGCTCCTCCAGGAGAGAGGCCCCAGCAAGACGCGCCCAGAGGAGCGTCTTGCCTTATGTCAGCACTCGGTCTGACTGAGCGCCTCCAGGAGAGAGGCCCCAGCAAGACGCGCCCCGAGGAGCGTCTTGCCACATGTCAACAATGGGTCTGACTGAGGTCCTCCAGGAGAGAAGCCCAAGCAAGACGCGCCCCGAGGAGCGTCTTGCCACATGTCAACAATGGGTCTGACTGAGGGCCTCCAGGAGAGAAGCCCAAGCAAGACGCGCCCCGAGGACCGTCTTGCCACATGTCAACAATGGGTCTGACTGAGGTTCTCCAAGAGAGAAGCCCAAGCAAGACGCGCCCCGAGGAGCGTCTTGCACCATGTCAACACTGGGTCTGACTGAGCACCTCCAGGAGAGAGGCCCAAGCAAGACTCGCCCCGAGGAGCGTCTTGCCACATATCAACAATGGGTCTGACTGAGGGCCTCCATGAGAGAAGCCCAAGCAAGACGCGCCCCAAGGAGCGTCTTGCCACATTTCAGCACTCGGTCTGACTGAACGCCTCTAGGAGAGAAGCCCCAGCAAGACGCGCCCCGAGGAGCGTCTTGCCACATATCAACAATGGGTCTGACTGAGGGCCTCCATGAGAGAAGCCCAAGCAAGACGCGCCCCGAGGAGCGTCTTGTCACATGTCACCACTGAGTCTGACTGAGCGCCTCCTGGAGAGAGGCCCAAGCAAGACGCGCCCCGAGGAGCGTCTTGCCACATGTAAGCACTGGGTCTGACTGAGCGCCTCCAGGAGAGAGGCCCCAGCAAGACGCGCCCCGAGGAGCATCTTACCTTATGTCAGCACTCGGTCTGACTGAGCGCCTCCAGGAGAGAGGCCCAAGCAAGACGCGCCCCGAGGAGCGTCTTGCCACATGTCAACAATGAGTCTGACTGAGGACCTCGAGGAGAGAAGCCCAAGCAAGACGCGTCCCGAGGAGCGTCTTGCCACATGTCGGCACTCGGTCTGACTGAACGCCTCTAGGAGAGAAGCCCCAGCAAGACGCGCCCCGAGGAGCGTCTTGCCACATATCAACAATGGGTCTGACTGAGGGCCTCCAGGAGAGAGGCCCAAGCAAGACGCGCCCCGAGGAGCGTCTTGCCTTATGTCAGCACTCGGTCTGACTGAGCGCCTCCAGGAGAGAGGCCCAAGCAAGACGCGCCCCGAGGAGCGTCTTGCCACATGTCAACAATGAGTCTGACTGAGGGCCTCCAGGAGAGAAGCCCAAGCAAGACGCGCCCCGAGGAGCGACTTGCCACATGTTAGCACTCGGTCTGACTGAGCGCCTCCAGGAGAGAGGCCCAAGCAAGACGCACCCCGAGAAGCGTCTTGCCACATGTCAACAATGAGTCTGACTGAGGGCCTCCAGGAGAGAAGCCCAAGCAAGACGCGTCCCGAGGAGTGTCTTGCCACATGTCAGCACTCGGTCTGACTGAACG
This sequence comes from Nothobranchius furzeri, assembly GCF_043380555.1. Classification (NCBI taxonomy): domain Eukaryota; kingdom Metazoa; phylum Chordata; class Actinopteri; order Cyprinodontiformes; family Nothobranchiidae; genus Nothobranchius; species Nothobranchius furzeri. Next base: position 552,363 of record NW_027223055.1, on the reverse strand, counting down.
CCTCCAGGAGAGAAGCCCCAGCAAGACGCGCCCCGAGGAGCGTCTTGCCACATGTAAGCACTGGGTCTGACTGAGCGCCTCCAGGAGAGAGGCCCCAGCAAGACGCGCCCCGAGGAGCGTCTTGCCTTATGTCAGCACTCGGTCTTACTTAGCGCCTCCAGGAGAGAGGCCCAAGCAAGACGCGCCCCGAGGAGCGTCTTGCCACATGTCAACAATGGGTCTGACTGAGGGCCTCCAGGAGAGAAGCCCAAGCAAGACGCGCCCCGAGGAGCGTCTTGCCACATGTCAACAATGGGTCTGACTGAGGGCCTCCAAGAGAGAAGCCCAAGCAAGACGCGCCCCGAGGAGCGTCTTGCACCATGTCAACACTGGGTCTGACTGAGCACCTCCAGGAGAGAGGCCCAAGCAAGATGCGCCCCGAGGAGCGTCTTGCCACATGTAAACAATGGGTCTGAATGAGGGCCTCCAGGAGAGAAGCCCAAGCAAGACGCGCCCCGAGGAGCGTCTTGCCACATGTCAGCACTCGGTCTGACTGAGCACCTCCAGGAGAGAGGCCCAAGCAAGACGCGCCCTGAGGAGCGTCTTGCCACATATCAACAATGGGTCTGACTGAGGGCCTCCATGAGAGAAGCCCAAGCAAGACGCGCCCCGAGGAGCGTCTTGTCACGTGTCAACACTGGGTCTGACTGAGCGTCTCCAGGAGAGAGGCCCAAGCAAGACGCGCCCCGAGGAGCATCTTGCCACATGTCACCACTGGGTCTGACTGAGCGCCTCCAGGAGAGAGGCCCAAGCAAGACGCGCCCCGAGGAGCGTCTTGCCACATGTAAGCACTGGGTCTGACTGAGCGCCTCCAGGAGAGAGGCCCCAGCAAGACGCGCCCCGAGGAGCGTCTTGCCTTATGTCAGCACTCGGTCTGACTGAGCGCCTCCAGGAGAGAGGCCCAAGCAAGACGCGCCCCGAGGAGCGTTTTGCCACATGTCAACAATGGGTCTGACTGAGGGCCTCCAGGAGAGAAGCCCAAGCAAGACGCGCCCCGAGGAGCGTCTTGCCACATGTCAACAATGGGTCTGACTGAGGGCCTCCAAGAGAGAAGCCCAAGCAAGACGCGCCCCGAGGAGCGTCTTGCACCATGTCAACACTGGGTCTGACTGAGCACCTCCAGGAGAGAGGCCCAAGCAAGACTCGCCCCGAGGAGCGTCTTGCCACATATCAACAATGGGTCTGACTGAGGGCCTCCATGAGAGAAGCCCAAGCAAGACGCGCCCCGAGGAGCGTCTTGTCACGTGTCAACACTGGGTCTGACTGAGCGTCTCCAGGAGAGAGGCCCAAGCAAGACGCGCCCCGAGGAGCATCTTGCCACATGTCACCACTGGGTCTGACTGAGCGCCTCCAGGAGAGAGGCCCAAGCAAGACGCGCCCCGAGGAGCGTCTTGCCACATGTAAGCACTGGGTCTGACTGAGCGCCTCCAGGAGAGAGGCCCCAGCAAGACGCGCCCCGAGGAGCGTCTTGCCTTATGTCAGCACTCGGTCTGACTGAGCGCCTCCAGGAGAGAGGCCCAAGCAAGACGCGCCCCGAGGAGCGTTTTGCCACATGTCAACAATGGGTCTGACTGAGGGCCTCCAGGAGAGAAGCCCAAGCAAGACGCGCCCCGAGGAGCGTCTTGCCACATGTCAACAATGGGTCTGACTGAGGGCCTCCAAGAGAGAAGCCCAAGCAAGACGCGCCCTGAGGAGCGTCTTGCACCATGTCAACACTGGGTCTGACTGAGCACCTCCAGGAGAGAGGCCCAAGCAAGACTCGCCCCGAGGAGCGTCTTGCCACATATCAACAATGGGTCTGACTGAGGGCCTCCATGAGAGAAGCCCAAGCAAGACGCGCCCCGAGGAGCGTCTTGCCACATGTCAGCACTCGGTCTGACTGAGCGCCTCCAGGAGAGAGGCCCAAGCAAGACGCGCCCCGAGGAGCGTCTTGCCACATATCAACAATGGGTCTGACTGAGGGCCTCCATGAGAGAAGCCCAAGCAAGACGCGCCCCGAGGAGCGTCTTGTCACGTGTCAAAACTGGGTCTGACTGAGCGTCTCCAGGAGAGAGGCCCAAGCAAGACGCGCCCCGAGGAGCGTCTTGCCACATGTCAACAATGAGTCTGACTGAGGGCCTCCAGGAGAGAAGCCCAACTAAGACGCGTCCCGAGGAGTGTCTTGCCACATGTCAGCACTCGGTCCGACTGAACACCTCCAGGAGAGAAGCCCCAGCCAGACGCACCCCGAGGAGCGTCTTGCCACATGTAAGCACTGGGCCTGACTGAGCGCCTCCAGGAGAGAGGCCCCAGCAAGACGCGCCCCGAGGTGCGTCTTGCCTTATGTCAGCACTCAGTCTGACTGAGCGCCTCCAGGAGAGAGGCCCAAGCAAGACGCACCCCGAGGAGCGTCTTGACACACGTCAACACTGGGGCTGACAGAGGGCCTCCAGGAGAGAGGCTCAAGCAAGATGCGCCCCGAGGAGCGTCTTGCCACATGTAAACAATGGGTCTGACTGAGGGCCTCCAGGAGAGAAGCCCAAGCAAGACGCGCCCCGAGGAGCGTCTTGCCACATGTCAGCTCTCGGTCTGACTGAGCGCCTCCAGGAGAGAGGCCCAAGCAAGACGCGCCCCGAGGAGCGTCTTGCCACATATCAACAATGGGTCTGACTGAGGGCCTCCATGAGAGAAGCCCAAGCAAGACGCGCCCCGAGGAGCGTCTTGTCACGTGTCAACACTGGGTCTGACTGAGCGTCTCCAGGAGAGAGGCCCAAGCAAGACGCGCCCCGAGGAGCGTCTTGCCACATGTCACCACTGGGTCTGACTGAGCGCCTCCAGGAGAGAGGCCCAAGCAAGACGCGCCCCGAGGAGCGTCTTGCCACATGTAAGCACTGGGTCTGACTGAGCGCCTCCAGGAAAGAGGCCCCAGCAAGACGCACCCCTAGGAGCGTCTTGCTTTATGTCAGCACTCGGTCTGACTGAGCGCCTCCAGGAGAGACGCCCAAGCAAGACTCGCCCCGAGGAGCGTCTTGCCACATATCAACAATGGGTCTGACTGAGGGCCTCCATGAGAGAAGCCCAAGCAAGACGCGCCCCGAGGAGCGTCTTGCCACATGTTAGCACTCGGTCTGACTGAGCGCCTCCAGGAGAGAGGCCCAAGCAAGATGCACCCCGAGACGCGTCTTGCCACATATCAACAATGGGTCTGACTGAGGGCCTCCATGAGAGAAGCCCAAGCAAGACGCGCCCCGAGGAGCGTCTTGTCATGTGTCAACACTGGGTCTGACTGAGCGTCTCCAAGAGAGAGGCCCAAGCAAGACGCGCCCCGAGGAGCGTCTTGCCACATGTCACCACTGGGTCTGACTGAGCGCCTCCAGGAGAGAGGCCCAAGCAAGACGCGCCCCGAGGAGCGTCTTGCCACATGTCAACAATGAGTCTGACTGAGGGCCTCCAGGAGAGAAGCCCAAGCAAGACGCGCCCCGAGGAGCGTCTTGCCACATGTTAGCACTCGGTCTGACTGAGCGCCTCCAGGAGAGAGGCCCAAGCAAGACGCACCCCGAGAAGCGTCTTGCCACATGTCAACAATGAGTCTGACTGAGGGCCTCCAGGAGAGAAGCCCAAGCAAGATGCCTCCCGAGGAGTGTCTTGCCACATGTCAGCACTCGGTCTGACTGAACGCCTCCAGGAGAGAAGCCCCAGCAAGACGCGCCCCGAGGATCGTCCTGCCACATGTAAGCACTGGGTCTGACTGAGCTCCTCCAGGAGAGAGGCCCCAGCGAGACGCGCCCCGAGGAGCGTCTTGCCTTATGTCAGCACTCGGTCTGACTGAGCGCCTCCAGGAGAGAGTCCCCAGCAAGACGCGTCCCGAGGAGCGTCTTGCACCATGTCAACACTGGGTCTGACTGAGCACCTCCAGGAGAGAGGCCCAAGCAAGACTCGCCCCGAGGAGCGTCTTGCCACATATCAACAATGGGTCTGACTGAGGGCCTCCATGAGAGAAGCCCAAGCAAGACGCGCCCCGAGGAGCGTCTTGCCACATGTCAGCACTCGGTCTGACTGAGCGCCTCCAGGAGAGAGGCCCAAGCAAGACGCGCCCCGAGGAGCGTCTTGCCACATGTCACCACTGGGTCTGACTGAGCGCCTCCAGGAGAGAGGCCCAAGCAAGACGCGCCCCGAGGAGCGTCTTGTCACATTTCACCACTGGGTCTGACTGAGCGCCTCCAGGAGAGAGGCCCAAGTAATACGCGCCCCGAGGAGCGTCTTGCCACATGTCAACAATGAGTCTGACTGAGGGCCTCGAGGAGAGAAGCCCAAGCAAGACGCGCCCCGAGGAGCGTCTTGTCACGTGTCAACACTGGGTCTGACTGAGCGTCTCCAGGAGAGAGGCCCAAGCAAGACGCGCCCCGAGGAGCGTCTTGCCACATGTCACCACTGGGTCTGACTGAGCGCCTCCAGGAGAGAGGCCCAAGCAAGACGCGCCCAGAGGAGCGTCTCGCCACATGTCAACAATGAGTCTGACTGAGGGCCTCGAGGAGAGAAGCCCAAGCAAGACGCGCCCCGAGGAGCGTCTTGTCACGTGTCAACACTGGGTCTGACTGAGCGTCTCCAGGAGAGAGGCCCCAGCAAGACGCGCCCCGAGAAGCATCTTGCCTTATGTCAGCACTCGGTCTGACTGAGCGCCTCCAGGAGAGAGGCCCAAGCAAGACGTGCCCCGAGGAGCGTCTTGCCACATGTCAACAATGAGTCTGACTGAGGGCCTCGAGGAGAGAAGCCCAAGCAAGACGCGCCCCGAGGAGCGTCTTGCCACATATCAACAATGGGTCTGACTGAGGGCCTCCAGGTGAGAGGCCCAAGCAAGACGCGCCCCGAGGAGCGTCTTGCCTTATGTCAGCACTCGGTCTGACTGAGCGCCTCCAGGAGAGAGGCCCAAGCAAGACGCGCCCCGAGGAGCGTCTTGCCACATGTCAACAATGGGTCTGACTGAGGGCCTCCAGGAGAGAAGCCCAAGCAAGACGCGCCCCGAGGAGCGTCTTGCCACATGTTAGCACTCAGTCTGACTGAGCGCCTCCAGGAGAGAGGCCCAAGCAAGACGCACCCCGAGAAGCGTCTTGCCACATGTCAACAATGAGTCTGACTGAGGGCCTCCAGGAGAGAAGCCCAAGCAAGACGCGTCCCGAGGAGTGTCTTGCCACATGTCAGCACTCGGTCTGACTGAATGCCTCCAGGAGAGAAGCCCCAGCAAGACACGCCCCGAGGAGCGTCTTGCCACATGTAAGCACTGGGTCTGACTGAGCGCCTCCAGGAGAGAGGCCCAAGCAAGACGCGCCCCGAGGAGCGTCTTGCCACATGTAAGCACTGGGTCTGACTGAGCGCCTCCAGGAAAGAGGCCCCAGCAAGACACGCCCCGAGGAGCATCTTACCTTATGTCAGCACTCGGTCTGACTGAGCGCCTCCAGGAGAGAGGCCCAAGCAAGACGCGCCCCGAGGAGCGTCTTGCCACATGTCAACAATGAGTCTGACTGAGGACCTCGAGGAGAGAAGCCCAAGCAAGACACGTCCCGAGGAGCGTCTTGCCACATGTCGGCACTCGGTCTGACTGAACGCCTCTAGGAGAGAGGCCCAAGCAAGACGCGCCCCGAGGAGCGTCTTGCCACATGTCAACAATGAGTCTGACTGAGGGCCTCCAGGAGAGAAGCCCAAGCAAGACGCGCCCCGAGGAGCGACTTGCCACATGTTAGCACTCGGTCTGACTGAGCGCCTCCAGGAGAGAGGCCCAAGCAAGACGCACCCCGAGAAGCGTCTTGCCACATGTCAACAATGAGTCTGACTGAGGGCCTCCAGGAGAGAAGCCCAAGCAAGACGCGTCCCGAGGAGTGTCTTGCCACATGTCAGCACTCGGTCTGACTGAACGCCTCCAGGAGAGAAGCCCCAGCAAGACGCGCCCCGAGGAGCGTCTTGCCACATGTAAGCACTGGGTCTGACTGAGCGCCTCCAGGAGAGAGGCCCCAGCAAGACGCGCCCCGAGGAGCGTCTTGCCTTATGTCAGCACTCGGTCTGACTGAGCGCCTCCAGGAGAGAGGCCCAAGCAAGACGTGCCCCGAGGAGCGTCTTGCCACATGTCAACAATGGGTCTGACTGAGGGCCTCCAGGAGAGAAGCCCAAGCAAGACGCGCCCCGAGGAGCGTCTTGCCACATGTCAACAATGGGTCTGACTGAGGGCCTCCAAGAGAGAAGCCCAAGCAAGACGCGCCCCGAGGAGCGTCTTGCACCATGTCAACACTGGGTCTGACTGAGCACCTCCAGGAGAGAGGCCCAAGCAAGATGCGCCCCGAGGAGCGTCTTGCCACATGTAAACAATGGGTCTGACTGAGGGCCTCCAGGAGAGAAGCCCAAGCAAGACGCGCCCCGAGGAGCGTCTTGCCACATGTCAGCACTCGGTCTGACTGAGCACCTCCAGGAGAGAGGCCCAAGCAAGACGCGCCCCGAGGAGCGTCTTGCCACATATCAACAATGGGTCTGACTGAGGGCCTCCATGAGAGAAGCCCAAGCAAGACGCGCCCCGAGGAGCGTCTTGTCACGTGTCAACACTGGGTCTGACTGAGCGTCTCCAGGAGAGAGGCCCAAGCAAGACGCGCCCCGAGGAGCATCTTGCCACATGTCACCACTGGGTCTGACTGAGCGCCTCCAGGAGAGAGGCCCAAGCAAGACGCGCCCCGAGGAGCGTCTTGCCACATGTAAGCACTGGGTCTGACTGAGCGCCTCCAGGAGAGAGGCCCCAGCAAGACGCGCCCCGAGGAGCGTCTTGCCTTATGTCAGCACTCGGTCTGACTGAGCGCCTCCAGGAGAGAGGCCCAAGCAAGACGCGCCCCGAGGAGCGTCTTGCCACATGTCAACAATGGGTCTGACTGAGGGCCTCCAGGAGAGAAGCCCAAGCAAGACGCGCCCCGAGGAGCGTCTTGCCACATGTCAACAATGGGTCTGACTGAGGGCCTCCAAGAGAGAAGCCCAAGCAAGACGCGCCCCGAGGAGCGTCTTGCACCATGTCAACACTGGGTCTGACTGAGCACCTCCAGGAGAGAGGCCCAAGCAAGACTCGCCCCGAGGAGCGTCTTGCCACATATCAACAATGGGTCTGACTGAGGGCCTCCATGAGAGAAGCCCAAGCAAGACGCGCCCCGAGGAGCGTCTTGCCACATGTCAGCACTCGGTCTGACTGAGCGCCTCCAGGAGAGAGGCCCAAGCAAGACGCGCCCCGAGGAGCGTCTTGCCACATATCAACAATGGGTCTGACTGAGGGCCTCCATGAGAGAAGCCCAAGCAAGACGCGCCCCGAGGAGCGTCTTGTCACGTGTCAAAACTGGGTCTGACTGAGCGTCTCCAGGAGAGAGGCCCAAGCAAGACGCGCCCCGAGGAGCGTCTTGCCACATGTCAACAATGAGTCTGACTGAGGGCCTCCAGGAGAGAAGCCCAACTAAGACGCGTCCCGAGGAGTGTCTTGCCACATGTCAGCACTCGGTCCGACTGAACGCCTCCAGGAGAGAAGCCCCAGCCAGACGCGCCCCGAGGAGCGTCTTGCCACATGTAAGCACTGGGTCTGACTGAGCGCCTCCAGGAGAGAGGCCCCAGCAAGACGCGCCCCGAGGTGCGTCTTGCCTTATGTCAGCACTCGGTCTGACTGAGCGCCTCCAGGAGAGAGGCCCAAGCAAGACGCACCCCGAGGAGCGTCTTGACACACGTCAACACTGGGGCTGACAGAGGGCCTCCAGGAGAGAGGCCCAAGCAAGATGCGCCCCGAGGAGCGTCTTGCCACATGTAAACAATGGGTCTGACTGAGGGCCTCCAGGAGAGAAGCCCAAGCAAGACGCGCCCCGAGGAGCGTCTTGCCACATGTCAGCACTCGGTCTGACTGAGCGCCTCCAGGAGAGAGGCCCAAGCAAGACGCGCCCCGAGGAGCGTCTTGCCACATATCAACAATGGGTCTGACTGAGGGCCTCCATGAGAGAAGCCCAAGCAAGACGCGCCCCGAGGAGCGTCTTGTCACGTGTCAACACTGGGTCTGACTGAGCGTCTCCAGGAGAGAGGCCCAAGCAAGACGCGCCCCGAGGAGCGTCTTGCCACATGTCACCACTGGGTCTGACTGAGCGCCTCCAGGAGAGAGGCCCAAGCAAGACGCGCCCCGAGGAGCGTCTTGCCACATGTAAGCACTGGGTCTGACTGAGCGCCTCCAGGAGAGAGGCCCCAGCAAGACGCGCCCGAGGAGCGTCTTGCTTTATGTCAGCACTCGGTCTGACTGAGCGCCTCCAGGAGAGAGGCCCAAGCAAGACGCGTCCCGAGGAGTGTCTTGCCACATGTCAACAATGGGTCTTACTGAGGGCCTCCAGGAGAGAAGCCCAAGCAAGACGCGCCCCGAGGAGCGTCTTGCCACGTGTCAGCACTCGGTCTGACTGAGCGCCTCCAGGAGAGAGGCCCAAGCAAGACGCACCCCGAGGAGCGTCTTGACACATGTCAACACTGGGGCTGACAGAGGGCCTCCAGAAGAGAGGCCCAAGCAAGATGCGCCCCGAGGAGCGTCTTGCCACATGTAAACAATGGGTCTGACTGAGGGCCTCCAGGAGAGAAGCCCAAGCAAGACGCGCCCCGAGGAGCGTCTTGCCACATGTCAGCACTCGGTCTGACTGAGCACCTCCAGGAGAGAGGCCCAAGCAAGACGCGCCCCGAGGAGCGTCTTGCCACATATCAACAATGGGTCTGACTGAGGGCCTCCATGAGAGAAGCCCAAGCAAGACGAGCCCCGAGGAGCGTCTTGTCACATGTCAGCACTCGGTCTGACTGAGCGCCTCCAGGAGAGAGGCCCAAGCAAGACGCGCCCCGAGGAGCGTCTTGCCACATGTCAACAATGGGTCTGACTGAGGGCCTCCAGGAGAGAAGCCCAAGCAAGACGCGCCACGAGGAGCGTCTTGCCACATGTTAGCACTCAGTCTGACTGAGCGCCTCCAGGAGAGAGGCCCAAGCAAGACGCACCCCGAGAAGCGTCTTGCCACATGTCAACAATGAGTCTGACTGAGGGCCTCCAGGAGAGAAGCCCAAGCAAGACGCGTCCCGAGGAGTGTCTTGCCACATGCCAGCACTCGGTCTGACTGAATGCCTCCAGGAGAGAAGCCCCAGCAAGACACGCCCCGAGGAGCGTCTTGCCACATGTAAGCACTGGGTCTGACTGAGCGCCTCCAGGAGAGAGGCCCAAGCAAGACGCGCCCCGAGGAGCGTCTTGCCACATGTAAGCACTGGGTCTGACTGAGCGCCTCCAGGAAAGAGGCCCCAGCAAGACGCGCCCCGAGGAGCATCTTACCTTATGTCAGAACTCGGTCTGACTGAGCGCCTCCAGGAGAGAGGCCCAAGCAAGACGCGCCCCGAGGAGCGTCTTGCCACATGTCAACAATGAGTCTGACTGAGGACCTCGAGGAGAGAAGCCCAAGCAAGACGCGTCCCGAGGAGCGTCTTGCCACATGTCGGCACTCGGTCTGACTGAACGCCTCTAGGAGAGAAGCCCCAGCAAGACGCGCCCCGAGGAGCGTCTTGCCACATATCAACAATGGGTCTGACTGAGGGCCTCCAGGAGAGAGGCCCAAGCAAGACGCGCCCCGAGGAGCGTCTTGCCTTATGTCAGCACTCGGTCTGACTGAGCGCCTCCAGGAGAGAGGCCCAAGCAAGACGCGCCCCGAGGAGCGTCTTGCCACATGTCAACAATGAGTCTGACTGAGGGCCTCCAGGAGAGAAGCCCAAGCAAGACGCGCCCCGAGGAGCGACTTGCCACATGTTAGCACTCGGTCTGACTGAGCGCCTCCAGGAGAGAGGCCCAAGCAAGACGCACCCCGAGAAGCGTCTTGCCACATGTCAACAATGAGTCTGACTGAGGGCCTCCAGGAGAGAAGCCCAAGCAAGACGCGTCCCGAGGAGTGTCTTGCCACATGTCAGCACTCGGTCTGACTGAACGCCTCCAGGAGAGAAGCCCCAGCAAGACGCGCCCCGAGGAGCGTCTTGCCACATGTAAGCACTGGGTCTGACTGAGCGCCTCCAGGAGAGAAGCCCCAGCCAGACGCGCCCCGAGGAGCGTCTTGCCACATGTCAGCACTCGGTCCGACTGAACGCCTCCAGGAGAGAAGCCCCAGCCAGACGCGCCCCGAGGAGCGTCTTGCCACATGTAAGCACTGGGTCTGACTGAGCGCCTCCAGGAGAGAGGCCCCAGCAAGACGCGCCCCGAGGTGCGTCTTGCCTTATGTCAGCACTCGGTCTGACTGAGCGCCTCCAGGAGAGAGGCCCAAGCAAGACGCACCCCGAGGAGCGTCTTGACACACGTCAACACTGGGGCTGACAGAGGGCCTCCAGGAGAGAGGCCCAAGCAAGATGCGCCCCGAGGAGCGTCTTGCCACATGTAAACAATGGGTCTGACTGAGGGCCTCCAGGAGAGAAGCCCAAGCAAGACGCGCCCCGAGGAGCGTCTTGCCACATGTCAGCACTCGGTCTGACTGAGCGCCTCCAGGAGAGAGGCCCAAGCAAGACGCGCCCCGAGGAGCGTCTTGCCACATGTCACCACTGGGTCTGACTGAGCGCCTCCAGGAGAGAGGCCCAAGCAAGACGCGCCCCGAGGAGCGTCTTGTCACATTTCACCACTGGGTCTGACTGAGCGCCTCCAGGAGAGAGGCCCAAGTAATACGCGCCCCGAGGAGCGTCTTGCCACATGTCAACAATGAGTCTGACTGAGGGCCTCGAGGAGAGAAGCCCAAGCAAGACGCGCCCCGAGGAGCGTCTTGTCACGTTTCAACACTGGGTCTGACTGAGCGTCTCCAGGAGAGAGGCCCAAGCAAGACGCGCCCCGAGGAGCGTCTTGCCACATGTCACCACTGGGTCTGACTGAGCGCCTCCAGGAGAGAGGCCCAAGCAAGACGCGCCCAGAGGAGCGTCTCGCCACATGTCAACAATGAGTCTGACTGAGGGCCTCCAGGAGAGAGGCCCAAGCAAGATGCGCCCCGAGGAGCGTCTTGCCACATGTAAACAATGGGTCTGACTGAGGGCCTCCAGGAGAGAAGCCCAAGCAAGACGCGCCCCGAGGAGCGTCTTGCCACATGTCAGCACTCGGTCTGACTGAGCGCCTCCAGGAGAGAGGCCCAAGCAAGACGCGCCCCGAGGAGCGTCTTGCCACATATCAACAATGGGTCTGACTGAGGGCCTCCATGAGAGAAGCCCAAGCAAGACGCGCCCCGAGGAGCGTCTTGTCACGTGTCAACACTGGGTCTGACTGAGCGTCTCCAGGAGAGAGGCCCAAGCAAGACGCGCCCCGAGGAGCGTCTTGCCACATGTCACCACTGGGTCTGACTGAGCGCCTCCAGGAGAGAGGCCCAAGCAAGACGCGCCCCGAGGAGCGTCTTGCCACATGTAAGCACTGGGTCTGACTGAGCGCCTCCAGGAGAGAGGCCCCAGCAAGACGCGCCCGAGGAGCGTCTTGCTTTATGTCAGCACTCGGTCTGACTGAGCGCCTCCAGGAGAGAGGCCCAAGCAAGACGCGTCCCGAGGAGTGTCTTGCCACATGTCAACAATGGGTCTTACTGAGGGCCTCCAGGAGAGAAGCCCAAGCAAGACGCGCCCCGAGGAGCGTCTTGCCACGTGTCAGCACTCGGTCTGACTGAGCGCCTCCAGGAGAGAGGCCCAAGCAAGACGCACCCCGAGGAGCGTCTTGACACATGTCAACACTGGGGCTGACAGAGGGCCTCCAGAAGAGAGGCCCAAGCAAGATGCGCCCCGAGGAGCGTCTTGCCACATGTAAACAATGGGTCTGACTGAGGGCCTCCAGGAGAGAAGCCCAAGCAAGACGCGCCCCGAGGAGCGTCTTGCCACATGTCAGCACTCGGTCTGACTGAGCACCTCCAGGAGAGAGGCCCAAGCAAGACGCGCCCCGAGGAGCGTCTTGCCACATATCAACAATGGGTCTGACTGAGGGCCTCCATGAGAGAAGCCCAAGCAAGACGAGCCCCGAGGAGCGTCTTGTCACATGTCAGCACTCGGTCTGACTGAGCGCCTCCAGGAGAGAGGCCCAAGCAAGACGCGCCCCGAGGAGCGTCTTGCCACATGTCAACAATGGGTCTGACTGAGGGCCTCCAGGAGAGAAGCCCAAGCAAGACGCGCCACGAGGAGCGTCTTGCCACATGTTAGCACTCAGTCTGACTGAGCGCCTCCAGGAGAGAGGCCCAAGCAAGACGCACCCCGAGAAGCGTCTTGCCACATGTCAACAATGAGTCTGACTGAGGGCCTCCAGGAGAGAAGCCCAAGCAAGACGCGTCCCGAGGAGTGTCTTGCCACATGTCAGCACTCGGTCTGACTGAATGCCTCCAGGAGAGAAGCCCCAGCAAGACACGCCCCGAGGAGCGTCTTGCCACATGTAAGCACTGGGTCTGACTGAGCGCCTCCAGGAGAGAGGCCCAAGCAAGACGCGCCCCGAGGAGCGTCTTGCCACATGTAAGCACTGGGTCTGACTGAGCGCCTCCAGGAAAGAGGCCCCAGCAAGACGCGCCCCGAGGAGCATCTTACCTTATGTCAGAACTCGGTCTGACTGAGCGCCTCCAGGAGAGAGGCCCAAGCAAGACGCGCCCCGAGGAGCGTCTTGCCACATGTCAACAATGAGTCTGACTGAGGACCTCGAGGAGAGAAGCCCAAGCAAGACGCGTCCCGAGGAGCGTCTTGCCACATGTCGGCACTCGGTCTGACTGAACGCCTCTAGGAGAGAAGCCCCAGCAAGACGCGCCCCGAGGAGCGTCTTGCCACATATCAACAATGGGTCTGACTGAGGGCCTCCAGGAGAGAGGCCCAAGCAAGACGCGCCCCGAGGAGCGTCTTGCCTTATGTCAGCACTCGGTCTGACTGAGCGCCTCCAGGAGAGAGGCCCAAGCAAGACGCGCCCCGAGGAGCGTCTTGCCACATGTCAACAATGAGTCTGACTGAGGGCCTCCAGGAGAGAAGCCCAAGCAAGACGCGCCCCGAGGAGCGACTTGCCACATGTTAGCACTCGGTCTGACTGAGCGCCTCCAGGAGAGAGGCCCAAGCAAGACGCACCCCGAGAAGCGTCTTGCCACATGTCAACAATGAGTCTGACTGAGGGCCTCCAGGAGAGAAGCCCAAGCAAGACGCGTCCCGAGGAGTGTCTTGCCACATGTCAGCACTCGGTCTGACTGAACGCCTCCAGGAGAGAAGCCCCAGCAAGACGCGCCCCGAGGAGCGTCTTGCCACATGTAAGCACTGGGTCTGACTGAGCGCCTCCAGGAGAGAAGCCCCAGCCAGACGCGCCCCGAGGAGCGTCTTGCCACATGTCAGCACTCGGTCCGACTGAACGCCTCCAGGAGAGAAGCCCCAGCCAGACGCGCCCCGAGGAGCGTCTTGCCACATGTAAGCACTGGGTCTGACTGAGCGCCTCCAGGAGAGAGGCCCCAGCAAGACGCGCCCCGAGGTGCGTCTTGCCTTATGTCAGCACTCGGTCTGACTGAGCGCCTCCAGGAGAGAGGCCCAAGCAAGACGCACCCCGAGGAGCGTCTTGACACACGTCAACACTGGGGCTGACAGAGGGCCTCCAGGAGAGAGGCCCAAGCAAGATGCGCCCCGAGGAGCGTCTTGCCACATGTAAACAATGGGTCTGACTGAGGGCCTCCAGGAGAGAAGCCCAAGCAAGACGCGCCCCGAGGAGCGTCTTGCCACATGTCAGCACTCGGTCTGACTGAGCGCCTCCAGGAGAGAGGCCCAAGCAAGACGCGCCCCGAGCAGCGTCTTGCCACATGTCACCACTGGGTCTGACTGAGCGCCTCCAGGAGAGAGGCCCAAGCAAGACGCGCCCCGAGGAGCGTCTTGTCACATTTCACCACTGGGTCTGACTGAGCGCCTCCAGGAGAGAGGCCCAAGTAATACGCGCCCCGAGGAGCGTCTTGCCACATGTCAACAATGAGTCTGACTGAGGGCCTCGAGGAGAGAAGCCCAAGCAAGACGCGCCCCGAGGAGCGTCTTGTCACGTTTCAACACTGGGTCTGACTGAGCATCTCCAGGAGAGAGGCCCAAGCAAGACGCGCCCCGAGGAGCGTCTTGCCACATGTCACCACTGGGTCTGACTGAGCGCCTCCAGGAGAGAGGCCCAAGCAAGACGCGCCCAGAGGAGCGTCTCGCCACATGTCAACAATGAGTCTGACTGAGGGCCTCGAGGAGAGAAGCCCAAGCAAGACGCGCCCCGAGGAGCGTCTTGTCACGTGTCAACACTGGGTCTGACTGAGCGTCTCCAGGAGAGAGGCCCCAGCAAGACGCGCCCCGAGAAGCATCTTGCCTTATGTCAGCACTCGGTCTGACTGAGCGCCTCCAGGAGAGAGGCCCAAGCAAGAAGTGCACCGAGGAGCGTCTTGCCACATGTCAACAATGAGTCTGACTGAGGGCCTCGAGGAGAGAAGCCCAAGCAAGACGCGTCCCGAGGAGCGTCTTGCCACATATCGGCCCTCGGTCTGACTGAACGCCTCTAGGAGAGAAGCCCCAGCAAGACGCGCCCCGAGGAGCGTCTTGCCACATATCAACAATGGGTCTGACTGAGGGCCTCCAGGTGAGAGGCCCAAGCAAGACGCGCCCCGAGGAGCGTCTTGCCTTATGTCAGCACTCGGTCTGACTGAGCGTCTCCAGGAGAGAGGCCCAAGCAAGACGCGCCCCGAGGAGCGTCTTGCCACATGTCACCACTGGGTCTGACAGAGCGCCTCCAGGAGAGAGGCCCAAGCAAGACGCACCCCGAGGAGCATCTTGCCACTTGTAAGCACTGGGTCTGACTGAGCGCCTCCAGGAGAGAGTCCCCAGCAAGACGCGCCCCGAGGAGCGTCTTGCTTTATGTCAGCACTCGGTCTGACTGAGCGCCTCCAGGAGAGAGGCCCAAGCAAGACTCGCCCCGAGGAGCGTCTTGCCACATATCAACAATGGGTCTGACTGAGGGCCTCCATGAGAGAAGCCCAAGCAAGACGCGCCCCGAGGAGCGTCTTGCCACATGTTAGCACTCGGTCTGACTGAGCGCCTCCAGGAGAGAGGCCCAAGCAAGATGCACCCCGAGACGCGTCTTGCCACATATCAACAATGGGTCTGACTGAGGGCCTCCATGAGAGAAGCCCAAGCAAGACGCGCCCCGAGGAGCGTCTTGTCACGTGTCAACACTGGGTCTGACTGAGCGTCTCCAAGAGAGAGGCCCAAGCAATACGCGCCCCGAGGAGCGTCTTGCCACATGTCACCACTGGGTCTGACTGAGCGCCTCCAGGAGAGAGGCCCAAGCAAGACGCGCCCCGAGGAGCGTCTTGCCACATGTCAACAATGAGTCTGACTGAGGGCCTCCAGGAGAGAAGCCCAAGCAAGACGCGCCCCGAGGAGCGTCTTGCCACATGTTAGCACTCGGTCTGACTGAGCGCCTCCAGGAGAGAGGCCCAAGCAAGACGCACCCCGAGAAGCGTCTTGCCACATGTCAACAATGAGTCTGACTGAGGGCCTCCAGGAGAGAAGCCCAAGCAAGATGCGTCCCGAGGAGTGACTTGCCACATGTCAGCACTCGGTCTGACTGAACGCCTCCAGGAGAGAAGCCCCAGCAAGACGCGCCCCGAGGATCGTCCTGCCACATGTAAGCACTGGGTCTGACTGAGCTCCTGCAGGAGAGAGGCCCCAGCAAGACGCGCCCCGAGGAGCGTCTTGCCTTATGTCAGCACTCGGTCTGACTGAGCGCCTCCAGGAGAGAGGCCCCAGCAAGACGCTCCCCGAGGAGCGTCTTGCCACATGTCAACAATGGGTCTGACTGAGGGCCTCCAGGAGAGAAGCCCAAGCAAGACGCGCCCCGAGGAGCGTCTTGCCACATGTCAACAATGGGTCTGACTGAGGTTCTCCAAGAGAGAAGCCCAAGCAAGACGCGCCCCGAGGAGCGTCTTGCACCATGTCAACACTGGGTCTGACTGAGCACCTCCAGGAGAGAGGCCCAAGCAAGACTCGCCCCGAGGAGCGTCTTGCCACATATCAACAATGGGTCTGACTGAGGGCCTCCATGAGAGAAGCCCAAGCAAGACGCGCCCCGAGGAGCGTCTTGCCACATGTCAGCACTCGGTCTGACTGAGCGCCTCCAGGAGAGAGGCCCAAGCAAGACGCGCCCCGAGGAGCGTCTTGCCACATATCAACAATGGGTCTGACTGAGGGCCTCCATGAGAGAAGCCCAAGCAAGACGCGCCCCCCGAGGAGCGTCTTGTCACATGTCACCACTGGGTCTGACTGAGCGCCTCCAGGAGAGAGGCCCAAGCAAGACGCGCCCCGAGGAGCGTCTTGTCACATTTCACCACTGGGTCTGACTGAGCGCCTCCAGGAGAGAGGCCCAAGTAATACGCGCCCCGAGGAGCGTCTTGCCACATGTCAACAATGAGTCTGACTGAGGGCCTCGAGGAGAGAAGCCCAAGCAAGACGCGCCCCGAGGAGCGTCTTGTCACGTGTCAACACTGGGTCTGACTGAGCGTCTCCAGGAGAGAGGCCCAAGCAAGACGCGCCCCGAGGAGCGTCTTGCCACATGTCACCACTGGGTCTGACTGAGCGCCTCCAGGAGAGAGGCCCAAGCAAGACGCGCCCAGAGGAGCGTCTCGCCACATGTCAACAATGAGTCTGACTGAGGGCCTCGAGGAGAGAAGCCCAAGCAAGACGCGCCCCGAGGAGCGTCTTGTCACGTGTCAACACTGGGTCTGACTGAGCGTCTCCAGGAGAGAGGCCCCAGCAAGACGCGCCCCGAGAAGCATCTTGCCTTATGTCAGCACTCGGTCTGACTGAGCGCCTCCAGGAGAGAGGCCCAAGCAAGACGTGCCCCGAGGAGCGTCTTGCCACATGTCAACAATGAGTCTGACTGAGGGCCTCGAGGAGAGAAGCCCAAGCAAGACGCGTCCCGAGGAGCGTCTTGCCACATGTCGGCCCTCGGTCTGACTGAACGCCTCTAGGAGAGAAGCCCCAGCAAGACGCGCCCCGAGGAGCGTCTTGCCACATATCAACAATGGGTCTGACTGAGGGCCTCCAGGTGAGAGGCCCAAGCAAGACGCGCCCCGAGGAGCGTCTTGCCTTATGTCAGCACTCGGTCTGACTGAGCGCCTCCAGGAGAGAGGCCCAAGCAAGACGCGCCCCGAGGAGCGTCTTGCCACATGTCAACAATGGGTCTGACTGAGGGCCTCCAGGAGAGAAGCCCAAGCAAGACGCGCCCCGAGGAGCGTCTTGCCACATGTTAGCACTCAGTCTGACTGAGCGCCTCCAGGAGAGAGGCCCAAGCAAGACGCACCCCGAGAAGCGTCTTGCCACATGTCAACAATGAGTCTGACTGAGGGCCTCCAGGAGAGAAGCCCAAGCAAGACGCGTCCCGAGGAGTGTCTTGCCACATGTCAGCACTCGGTCTGACTGAATGCCTCCAGGAGAGAAGCCCCAGCAAGACACGCCCCGAGGAGCGTCTTGCCACATGTAAGCACTGGGTCTGACTGAGCGCCTCCAGGAGAGAGGCCCCAGCAAGACGCGCCCCGAGGAGCGTCTTGCCTTATGTCAGCACTCGGTCTGACTGAGCGCCTCCAGGAGAGAGGCCCAAGCAAGACGCGCCCCGAGGAGCGTCTTGCACCATGTCAGCACTCGGTCTGACTGAACGCCTCCAGGAGAGAAGCCCCAGCAAGACGCGCCCCGAGGAGCGACTTGCCACATGTCAACAATGGGTCTGACTGAGGGCCTCCAAGAGAGAAGCCCAAGCAAGACGCGCCCCGAGGAGCGTCTTGCACCATGTCAACACTGGGTCTGACTGAGCCCCTTCAGGAGAGAGGCCCAAGCAAGATGCACCCCGAGGAGCGTCTTGCCACATGTAAACAATGGGTCTGACTGAGGGCCTCCAGGAGAGAAGCCCAAGCAAGACGCGCCCCGAGGAGCGTCTTGTCACGTGTCAACACTGGGTCTGACTGAGCGTCTCCAGGATAGAGGCCCAAGCAAGACGCGCCCCGAGGAGCATCTTGCCACATGTCACCACTGGGTCTGACTGAGCGCCTCCAGGAGAGAGGCCCAAGCAAGACGCGCCCCGAGGAGCGTCTTGCCACATGTAAGCACTGGGTCTGACTGAGCGCCTCCAGGAGAGAGGCCCCAGCAAGACGCGCCCCGAGGAGCGTCTTGCCTCATGTCAGCACTCGGTCTGACTGAGCGCCTCCAGGAGAGAGGCCCAAGCAAGACGCGCCCCGAGGAGCGTCTTGCCACATGTCAACAATGGGTCTGACTGAGGGCCTCCAGGAGAGAAGCCCAAGCAAGACGCGCCCCGAGGAGCGTCTTGCCACATGTCAACAATGGGTCTGACTGAGGGCCTCCAAGAGATAAGCCCAAGCAAGACGCGCCCCGAGGAGCGTCTTGCACCATGTCAACACTGGGTCTGACTGAGCACCTCCAGGAGAGAGGCCCAAGCAAGACTCGCCCCGAGGAGCGTCTTGCCACATATCAACAATGGGTCTGACTGAGGGCCTCCATGAGAGAAGCCCAAGCAAGAAGCGCCCCGAGGAGCGTCTTGCCACATGTCAACAATGAGTCTGACTGAGCGCCTCCAGGAGAGAGGCCCAAGCAAGACGCGCCCCGAGGAGCGTCTTGCCACATATCAACAATGGGTCTGACTGAGGGCCTCCATGAGAGAAGCCCAAGCAAGACGCGCCCCGAGGAGCGTCTTGTCACGTGTCAACACTGGGTCTGACTGAGCGTCTCCAGGAGAGAGGCCCAAGCAAGACGCGCCCCGAGGAGCGTCTTGCCACATGTCACCACTGGGTCTGACTGAGAGCCTCCAGGAGAGAGGCCCAAGCAAGACGCGCCCCGAGGAGCGTCTTGCCACATGTAAGCACTGGGTCTGACTGAGCGCCTCCAGGAGAGAGGCCCCAGCAAGACGCGCCCGAGGAGCGTCTTGCTTTATGTCAGCACTCGGTCTGACTGAGCGCCTCCAGGAGAGAGGCCCAAGCAAGACGCGTCCCGAGGAGTGTCTTGCCACATGTCAACAATGGGTCTGACTGAGGGCCTCCAGGAGAGAAGCCCAAGCAAGACGCGCCCCGAGGAGCGTCTTGCCACGTGTCAGCACTCGGTCTGACTGAGCGCCTCCAGGAGAGAGGCCCAAGCAAGACGCACCCCGAGGAGCGTCTTGACACATGTAAACACTGGGGCTGACAGAGGGCCTCCAGGAGAGAGGCCCAAGCAAGATGCGCCCCGAGGAGCGTCTTGCCACATGTAAACAATGGGTCTGACTGAGGGCCTCCAGGAGAGAAGCCCAAGCAAGACGCGCCCCGAGGAGCGTCTTGCCACATGTTAGCACTCAGTCTGACTGAGCGCCTCCAGGAGAGAGGCCCAAGCAAGACGCACCCCGAGAAGCGTCTTGCCACATGTCAACAATGAGTCTGACTGAGGGCCTCCAGGAGAGAAGCCCAAGCAAGACGCGTCCCGAGGAGTGTCTTGCCACATGTCAGCACTCGGTCTGACTGAATGCCTCCAGGAGAGAAGCCCCAGCAAGACACGCCCCGAGGAGCGTCTTGCCACATGTAAGCACTGGGTCTGACTGAGCGCCTCCAGGAGAGAGGCCCCAGCAAGACGCGCCCCGAGGAGCGTCTTGCCTTATGTCAGCACTCGGTCTGACTGAGCGCCTCCAGGAGAGAGGCCCAAGCAAGACGCGCCCCGAGGAGCGTCTTGCACCATGTCAGCACTCGGTCTGACTGAACGCCTCCAGGAGAGAAGCCCCAGCAAGACGCGCCCCGAGGAGCGACTTGCCACATGTCAACAATGGGTCTGACTGAGGGCCTCCAAGAGAGAAGCCCAAGCAAGACGCGCCCCGAGGAGCGTCTTGCACCATGTCAACACTGGGTCTGACTGAGCCCCTTCAGGAGAGAGGCCCAAGCAAGATGCACCCCGAGGAGCGTCTTGCCACATGTAAACAATGGGTCTGACTGAGGGCCTCCAGGAGAGAAGCCCAAGCAAGACGCGCCCCGAGGAGCGTCTTGTCACGTGTCAACACTGGGTCTGACTGAGCGTCTCCAGGAGAGAGGCCCAAGCAAGACGCGCCCCGAGGAGCATCTTGCCACATGTCACCACTGGGTCTGACTGAGCGCCTCCAGGAGAGAGGCCCAAGCAAGACGCGCCCCGAGGAGCGTCTTGCCACATGTAAGCACTGGGTCTGACTGAGCGCCTCCAGGAGAGAGGCCCCAGCAAGACGCGCCCCGAGGAGCGTCTTGCCTTATGTCAGCACTCGGTCTGACTGAGCGCCTCCAGGAGAGAGGCCCAAGCAAGACGCGCCCCGAGGAGCGTCTTGCCACATGTCAACAATGGGTCTGACTGAGGGCCTCCAGGAGAGAAGCCCAAGCAAGACGCGCCCCGAGGAGCGTCTTGCCACATGTCAACAATGGGTCTGACTGAGGGCCTCCAAGAGATAAGCCCAAGCAAGACGCGCCCCGAGGAGCGTCTTGCACCATGTCAACACTGGGTCTGACTGAGCACCTCCAGGAGAGAGGCCCAAGCAAGACTCGCCCCGAGGAGCGTCTTGCCACATATCAACAATGGGTCTGACTGAGGGCCTCCATGAGAGAAGCCCAAGCAAGAAGCGCCCCGAGGAGCGTCTTGCCACATGTCAACAATGAGTCTGACTGAGCGCCTCCAGGAGAGAGGCCCAAGCAAGACGCGCCCCGAGGAGCGTCTTGCCACATATCAACAATGGGTCTGACTGAGGGCCTCCATGAGACAAGCCCAAGCAAGACGCGCCCCGAGGAGCGTCTTGTCACGTGTCAACACTGGGTCTGACTGAGCGTCTCCAGGAGAGAGGCCCAAGCAAGACGCGCCCCGAGGAGCGTCTTGCCACATGTCACCACTGGGTCTGACTGAGCGCCTCCAGGAGAGAGGCCCAAGCAAGACGCGCCCCGAGGAGCGTCTTGCCACATGTAAGCACTGGGTCTGACTGAGCGCCTCCAGGAGAGAGGCCCCAGCAAGACGCGCCCGAGGAGCGTCTTGCTTTATGTCAGCACTCGGTCTGACTGAGCGCCTCCAGGAGAGAGGCCCAAGCAAGACGCGTCCCGAGGAGTGTCTTGCCACATGTCAACAATGGGTCTGACTGAGGGCCTCCAGGAGAGAAGCCCAAGCAAGACGCGCCCCGAGGAGCGTCTTGCCACGTGTCAGCACTCGGTCTGACTGAGCGCCTCCAGGAGAGAGGCCCAAGCAAGACGCACCCCGAGGAGCGTCTTGACACATGTCAACACTGGGGCTGACAGAGGGCCTCCAGGAGAGAGGCCCAAGCAAGATGCGCCCCGAGGAGCGTCTTGCCAAATGTAAACAATGGGTCTGACTGAGGGCCTCCAGGAGAGAAGCCCAAGCAAGACGCGCCCCGAGGAGCGTCTTGCCACATGTCAGCACTCGGTCTAACTGAGCACCTCCAGGAGAGAGGCCCAAGCAAGACGCGCCCCGAGGAGCGTCTTGCCACATATCAACAATGGGTCTGACTGAGGGCCTCCATGAGAGAAGCCCAAGCAACACGCGCCCCGAGGAGTGTCTTGTCACGTGTCAACACTGGGTCTGACTGAGCGTCTCCAGGAGAGAGGCCCAAGCAAGACGCGCCCCGAGGAGCATCTTGCCACATGTCACCACTGGGTCTGACTGAGCGCCTCCAGGAGAGAGGCCCAAGCAAGACGCGCCCCGAGGAGCGTCTTGCCTCTTGTAAGCACTGGGTCTGACTGAGCGCCTCCAGGAGAGAGGCCCCAGCAAGACGCGCCCCGAGGAGCGTCTTGCTTTATGTCAGCACTCGGTCTGACTGAGCGCCTCCAGGAGAGAGGCCCAAGCAAGACTCGCCCCGAGGAGCGTCTTGCCACATATCAACAATGGGTCTGACTGAGGGCCTCCATGAGAGAAGCCCAAGCAAGACGCGCCCCGAGGAGCGTCTTGCCACATGTTAGCACTCGGTCTGACTGAGCGCCTCCAGGAGAGAGGCCCAAGCAAGATGCACCCCGAGACGCGTCTTGCCACATATCAACAATGGGTCTGACTGAGGGCCTCCATGAGAGAAGCCCAAGCAAGACGCGCCCCGAGGAGCGTCTTGTCACGTGTCAACACTGGGTCTGACTGAGCGTCTCCAAGAGAGAGGCCCAAGCAAGACGCGCCCCGAGGAGCGTCTTGCCACATGTCACCACTGGGTCTGACTGAGCGCCTCCAGGAGAGAGGCCCAAGCAAGACGCGCCCCGAGGAGCGTCTTGCCACATGTCAACAATGAGTCTGACTGAGGGCCTCCAGGAGAGAAGCCCAAGCAAGACGCGCCCCGAGGAGCGTCTTGCCACATGTTAGCACTCGGTCTGACTGAGCGCCTCCAGGAGAGAGGCCCAAGCAAGACGCACCCCGAGAAGCGTCTTGCCACATGTCAACAATGAGTCTGACTGAGGGCCTCCAGGAGAGAAGCCCAAGCAAGACGCGTCCCGAGGAGTGTCTTGCCACATGTCAGCACTCGGTCTGACTGAACGCCTCCAGGAGAGAAGCCCCAGCAAGACGCGCCCCGAGGATCGTCCTGCCACATGTAAGCACTGGGTCTGACTGAGCTCCTCCAGGAGAGAGGCCCCAGCAAGACGCGCCCCGAGGAGCGTCTTGCCTTATGTCAGCACTCGGTCTGACTGAGCGCCTCCAGGAGAGAGGCCCCAGCAAGACGCGCCCCGAGGAGCGTCTTGCCACATGTCAACAATGGGTCTGACTGAGGGCCTCCAGGAGAGAAGCCCAAGCAAGACGCGCCCTGAGGAGCGTCTTGCCACATGTCAACAATGGGTCTGACTGAGGTTCTCCAAGACAGAAGCCCAAGCAAGACGCGCCCCGAGGAGCGTCTTGCACCATGTCAACACTGGGTCTGACTGAGCACCTCCAGGAGAGAGGCCCAAGCAAGACTCGCCCCGAGGAGCGTCTTGCCACATATCAACAATGGGTCTGACTGAGGGCCTCCATGAGAGAAGCCCAAGCAAGACGCGCCCCGAGGAGCGTCTTGCCACATGTCAGCACTCGGTCTGACTGAGCGCCTCCAGGAGAGAGGCCCAAGCAAGACGCGCCCCGAGGAGCGTCTTGCCACATATCAACAATGGGTCTGACTGAGGGCCTCCATGAGAGAAGCCCAAGCAAGACGCGCCCCCCCGAGGAGCGTCTTGTCACATGTCACCACTGGGTCTGACTGAGCGCCTCCAGGAGAGAGGCCCAAGCAAGACGCGCCCCGAGGAGCGTCTTGTCACATTTCACCACTGGGTCTGACTGAGCGCCTCCAGGAGAGAGGCCCAAGCAATACGCGCCCCGAGGAGCGTCTTGCCACATGTCAACAATGAGTCTGACTGAGGGCCTCGAGGAGAGAAGCCCAAGCAAGACGCGCCCCTAGGAGCGTCTTGTCACGTGTCAACACTGGGTCTGACTGAGCGTCTCCAGGAGAGAGGCCCAAGCAAGACGCGCCCCGAGGAGCGTCTTGCCACATGTCACCACTGGGTCTGACTGAGCGCCTCCAGGAGAGAGGCCCAAGCAAGACGCGCCCCGAGGAGCGTCTTGCCACATGTCAACAATGGGTCTGACTGAGGGGCTCCAGGTGAGAGGCCCAAGCAAGACGCGCCCCGAGGAGCGTCTTGCCTTATGTCAGCACTCGGTCTGACTGAGCGCCTCCAGGAGAGAGGCCCAAGCAAGACGCGCCCCGAGGAGCGTCTTGCCACATGTCAACAATGGGTCTGACTGAGGGCCTCCAGGAGAGAAGCCCAAGCAAGACGCGCCCCGAGGAGCGTCTTGCCACATGTTAGCACTCAGTCTGACTGAGCGCCTCCAGGAGAGAGGCCCAAGCAAGACGCACCCCGAGAAGCGTCTTGCCACAAGTCAACAATGAGTCTGACTGAGGGCCTCCAGGAGAGAAGCCCAAGCAAGACGCGTCCCGAGGAGTGTCTTGCCACATGTCAGCACTCGGTCTGACTGAATGCCTCCAGGAGAGAAGCCCCAGCAAGACGCGCCCCGAGGAGCGTCTTGCCACATGTAAGCACTGGGTCTGACTGAGCGCCTCCAGGAGAGAGGCCCCAGCAAGACGCGCCCCGAGGAGCGTCTTGCCTTATGTCAGCACTCGGTCTGACTGAGCGCCTCCAGGAGAGAGGCCCAAGCAAGACGCGCCCCGAGGAGCGTCTTGCCACATGTCAACAATGGGTCTGACTGAGGGCCTCCAGGAGAGAAGCCCAAGCAAGACACGCCCCGAGGAGCGTCTTGCCACATGTAAGCACTGGGTCTGACTGAGGGCCTCCAAGAGAGAAGCCCAAGCAAGACGCGCCCCGAGGAGCGTCTTGCACCATGTCAGCACTCGGTCTGACTGAACGCCTCCAGGAGAGAAGCCCCAGCAAGACGCGCCCCGAGGAGCGTCTTGCCACATGTCAACAATGGGTCTGACTGAGGGCCTCCAAGAGAGAAGCCCAAGCAAGACGCGCCCCGAGGAGCGTCTTGCACCATGTCAACACTGGGTCTGACTGAGCCCCTTCAGGAGAGAGGCCCAAGCAAGATGCACCCCGAGGAGCGTCTTGCCACATGTAAACAATGGGTCTGACTGAGGGCCTCCAGGAGAGAAGCCCAAGCAAGACGCGCCCCGAGGAGCGTCTTGTCACGTATCAACACTGGGTCTGACTGAGCGTCTCCAGGAGAGAGGCCCAAGCAAGACGCGCCCTGAGGAGCATCTTGCCACATGTCACCACTGGGTCTGACTGAGCGCCTCCAGGAGAGAGGCCCAAGCAAGACGCGCCCCGAGGAGCGTCTTGCCACATGTAAGCACTGGGTCTGACTGAGCGCCTCCAGGAGAGAGGCCCCAGCAAGACGCGCCCCGAGGAGCGTCTTGCCTTATATCAGCACTCGGTCTGACTGAGTGCCTCCAGGAGAGAGGCCCAAGCAAGACGCGCCCCGAGGAGCGTCTTGCCACATGTTAGCACTCAGTCTGACTGAGCGCCTCCAGGAGAGAGGCCCAAGCAAGACGCACCCCGAGAAGCGTCTTGCCACAAGTCAACAATGAGTCTGACTGAGGGCCTCCAGGAGAGAAGCCCAAGCAAGACGCGTCCCGAGGAGTGTCTTGCCACATGTCAGCACTCGGTCTGACTGAATGCCTCCAGGAGAGAAGCCCCAGCAAGACGCGCCCCGAGGAGCGTCTTGCCACATGTAAGCACTGGGTCTGACTGAGCGCCTCCAGGAGAGAGGCCCCAGCAAGACGCGCCCCGAGGAGCGTCTTGCCTTATGTCAGCACTCGGTCTGACTGAGCGCCTCCAGGAGAGAGGCCCAAGCAAGACGCGCCCCGAGGAGCGTCTTGCCACATGTCAACAATGGGTCTGACTGAGGGCCTCCAGGAGAGAAGCCCAAGCAAGACACGCCCCGATGAGCGTATTGCCACATGTAAGCACTGGGTCTGACTGAGGGCCTCCAAGAGAGAAGCCCAAGCAAGACGCGCCCCGAGGAGCGTCTTGCACCATGTCAGCACTCGGTCTGACTGAACGCCTCCAGGAGAGAAGCCCCAGCAAGACGCGCCCCGAGGAGCGTCTTGTCACATGTCAACAATGGGTCTGACTGAGGGCCTCCAAGAGAGAAGCCCAAGCAAGACGCGCCCCGAGGAGCGTCTTGCACCATGTCAACACTGGGTCGGACTGAGCCCCTTCAGGAGAGAGGCCCAAGCAAGATGCACCCCGAGGAGCGTCTTGCCACATGTAAACAATGGGTCTGACTGAGGGCCTCCAGGAGAGAAGCCCAAGCAAGACGCGCCCCGAGGAGCGTCTTGTCACGTGTCAATACTGGTTCTGACTGAGCGTCTCCAGGAGAGAGGCCCAAGCAAGACGCGCCCCGAGGAGCATCTTGCCACATGTCACCACTGGGTCTGACTGAGCGCCTCCAGGAGAGAGGCCCAAGCAAGACGCGCCCCGAGGAGCGTCTTGCCACATGTAAGCACTGGGTCTGACTGAGCGCCTCCAGGAGAGAGGCCCCAGCAAGACGCGCCCCGAGGAGCGTCTTGCCTTATATCAGCACTCGGTCTGACTGAGCGCCTCCAGGAGAGAGGCCCAAGCAAGACGCGCCCCGAGGAGCGTCTTGCCACATGTCAACAATGGGTCTGACTGAGGGCCTCCAGGAGAGAAGCCCAAGCAAGACGCGCCCCGAGGAGCGTCTTGCCACATGTCAACAATGGGTCTGACTGAGGGCCTCCAAGAGATAAGCCCAAGCAAGACGCGCCCCGAGGAGCGTCTTGCACCATGTGAACTCTGGGTCTGACTGAGCACCTCCAGGAGAGAGGCCCAAGCAAGACTCGCCCCGAGGAGCGTCTTGCCACATATCAACAATGGGTCTGACTGAGGGCCTCCATGAGAGAAGCCCAAGCAAGACGCGCCCCGAGGAGCATCTTGTCACGTGTCAACACTGGGTCTGACTGAGCGTCTCCAGGAGAGAGGCCCAAGCAAGACGCGCCCCGAGGAGCGTCTTGCCACATGTCACCACTGGGTCTGACTGAGCGCCTCCAGGAGAGAGGCCCAAGCAAGACGCGCCCCGAGGAGCGTCTTGCCACATGTCAACAATGAGTCTGACTGAGGGCCTCGAGGAGAGAAGCCCAAGCAAGACGCGCCCCGAGGAGCGTCTTGTCACGTGTCAACACTGGGTCTGACTGAGCGTCTCCAGGAGAGAGGCCCAAGCAAGAC
The DNA here is from genome assembly GCF_043380555.1 of Nothobranchius furzeri. Classification (NCBI taxonomy): domain Eukaryota; kingdom Metazoa; phylum Chordata; class Actinopteri; order Cyprinodontiformes; family Nothobranchiidae; genus Nothobranchius; species Nothobranchius furzeri. The sequence continues at coordinate 525,616 of NW_027223055.1, read as the reverse complement.
GCGCCCCGAGGAGCGTCTTGCCACATGTAAGCACTGGGTCTGACTGAGCGCCTCCAGGAGAGAGGCCCCAGCAAGACGCGCCCCGAGAAGCATCTTGCCTTATGTCAGCACTCAGTCTGACTGAGCGCCTCCAGGAGAGAGGCCCAAGCAAGACGCGCCCCGAGGAGCGTCTTGCCACATGTCAACAATGAGTCTGACTGAGGGCCTCGAGGAGAGAAGCCCAAGCAAGACGCGTCCCGAGGAGCGTCTTGCCACATGTCGGCCCTCGGTCTGACTGAACGCCTCTAGGAGAGAAGCCCCAGCAAGACGCGCCCCGAGGAGCGTCTTGCCACATATCAACAATGGGTCTGACTGAGGGGCTCCAGGTGAGAAGCCCAAGCAAGACGCGCCCCGAGGAGCGTCTTGCCTTATGTCAGCACTCGGTCTGACTGAGCGCCTCCAGGAGAGAGGCCCAAGCAAGACGCGCCCCGAGGAGCGTCTTGCCACATGTTACCAATGGGTCTGACTGAGGGCCTCCAGGAGAGAAGCCCAAGCAAGACGCGCCCCGAGGAGCGTCTTGCCACATGTTAGCACTCAGTCTGACTGAGCGCCTCCAGGAGAGAGGCCCAAGCAAGACGCACCCCGAGAAGCGTCTTGCCACAAGTCAACAATGAGTCTGACTGAGGGCCTCCAGGAGAGAAGCCCAAGCAAGACGCGTCCCGAGGAGTGTCTTGCCACATGTCAGCACTCGGTCTGACTGAATGCCTCCAGGAGAGAAGCCCCAGCAAGACGCGCCCCGAGGAGCGTCTTGCCACATGTAAGCACTGGGTCTGACTGAGCGCCTCCAGGAGAGAGGCCCCAGCAAGACGCGCCCCGAGGAGCGTCTTGCCTTATGTCAGCACTCGGTCTGACTGAGCGCCTCCAGGAGAGAGGCCCAAGCAAGACGCGCCCCGAGGAGCGTCTTGCCACATGTCAACAATGGGTCTGACTGAGGGCCTCCAGGAGAGAAGCCCAAGCAAGACACGCCCCGAGGAGCGTCTTGCCACATGTAAGCACTGGGTCTGACTGAGGGCCTCCAAGAGAGAAGCCCAAGCAAGACGCGCCCCGAGGAGCGTCTTGCACCATGTCAGCACTCGGTCTGACTGAACGCCTCCAGGAGAGAAGCCCCAGCAAGACGCGCCCCGAGGAGCGTCTTGCCACATGTCAACAATGGGTCTGACTGAGGGCCTCCAAGAGAGAAGCCCAAGCAAGACGCGCCCCGAGGAGCGTCTTGCACCATGTCAACACTGGGTCTGACTGAGCCCCTTCAGGAGAGAGGCCCAAGCAAGATGCACCCCGAGGAGCGTCTTGCCACATGTAAACAATGGGTCTGACTGAGGGCCTCCAGGAGAGAAGCCCAAGCAAGACGCGCCCCGAGGAGCGTCTTGTCACGTGTCAACAATGGGTCTGACTGAGCGTCTCCAGGAGAGAGGCCCAAGCAAGACGCGCCCCGAGGAGCATCTTGCCACATGTCACCACTGGGTCTGACTGAGCGCCTCCAGGAGAGAGGCCCAAGCAAGACGCGCCCCGAGGAGCGTCTTGCCACATGTAAGCACTGGGTCTGACTGAGCGCCTCCAGGAGAGAGGCCCCAGCAAGACGCGCCCCGAGGAGCGTCTTGCCTTATATCAGCACTCGGTCTGACTGAGCGCCTCCAGGAGAGAGGCCCAAGCAAGACGCGCCCCGAGGAGCGTCTTGCCACATGTCAACAATGGGTCTGACTGAGGGCCTCCAGGAGAGAAGCCCAAGCAAGACGCGCCCCGAGGAGCGTCTTGCCACATGTCAACAATGGGTCTGACTGAGGGCCTCCAAGAGATAAGCCCAAGCAAGACGCGCCCCGAGGAGCGTCTTGCACCATGTGAACTCTGGGTCTGACTGAGCACCTCCAGGAGAGAGGCCCAAGCAAGACTCGCCCCGAGGAGCGTCTTGCCACATATCAACAATGGGTCTGACTGAGGGCCTCCATGAGAGAAGCCCAAGCAAGACGCGCCCCGAGGAGCATCTTGTCACGTGTCAACACTGGGTCTGACTGAGCGTCTCCAGGAGAGAGGCCCAAGCAAGACGTGCCCCGAGGAGCGTCTTGCCACATGTCACCACTGGGTCTGACTGAGCGCCTCCAGGAGAGAGACCCAAGCAAGACGCGCCCCGAGGAGCGTCTTGCCACATGTCAACAATGAGTCTGACTGAGGGCCTCCAGGAGAGAAGCCCAACTAAGACGCGTCCCGAGGAGTGTCTTGCCACATGTCAGCACTCGGTCTGACTGAACGCCTCCAGGAGAGAAGCCCCAGCAAGACGCGCCCCGAGGAGCGTCTTGCCACATGTAAGCACTGGGTCTGACTGAGCGCCTCCAGGAGAGAGGCCCCAGCAAGACGCGCCTTGCCTTATGTCAGCACTCGGTCTGACTGAGCGCCTCCAGGAGAGAGGCCCAAGCAAGACGCGTCCCGAGGAGTGTCTTGCCACATGTCAACAATGAGTCTGACTGAGGGCCAATAGGAGAGAAGCCCAAGCAAGACGCGTCCCGAGGAGTGTCTTGCCACATGTCAACAATGGGTCTGACTGAGGGCCTCCAGGAGAGAAGCCCAAGCAAGACGCGCCCCGAGGAGCGTCTTGCCACGTGTCAGCACTCGGTCTGACTGAGCGCCTCCAGGAGAGAGGCCCAAGCAAGACGCGCCCCGAGGAGCGTCTTGCCACATATCAACAATGGGTCTGACTGAGGGCCTCCATGAGAGAAGCCCAAGCAAGACGCGCCCCGAGGAGCGTCTTGCCACATGTCACCACTGGGTCTGACTGAGCGCCTCCAGGAGAGAGGCCCAAGCAAGACGCGCCCCGAGGAGCGTCTTGCCACATGTAAGCACTGGGTCTGACTGAGCTCCGCCAGGAGAGAGGCCCCAGCAAGACGCGCCCCGAGGAGCGTCTTGCCTTATGTCAGCACTCTGTCTGACTGAGCGCCTCCAGGAGAGAGGCCCAAGCAAGACGCGCCCCGAGGAGCATCTTGCCACATGTCAACAATATGTCTGACTGAGGGCCTCCAGGAGAGAAGCCCAAGCAAGACGCGCCCTGAGGAGCGTCTTGCCACATGTCAACAATGGGTCTGACTGAGGGCCTCCAAGAGAGAAGCCCAAGCAAGACGCGTCCCGATGAGTGTCTTGCCACATGTCAGCACTCGGTCTGACTGAACGCCTCCAGGAGAGAGGCCCCAGCAAGACGCGCCTTGCCTTATGTCAGCACTCGGTCTGACTGAGCGCCTCCAGGAGAGAGGCCCAAGCAAGACGCGTCCCGAGGAGTGTCTTGCCACATGTCAACAATGAGTCTGACTGAGGGCCTCCAGGAGAGAAGCCCAAGCAAGACGCGTCCCGAGGAGTGTCTTGCCACATGTCAACAATGGGTCTGACTGAGGGCCTCCAGGAGAGAAGCCCAAGCAAGACGCGCCCCGAGGAGCGTCTTGCCACGTGTCAGCACTCGGTCTGACTGAGCGCCTCCAGGAGAGAGGCCCAAGCAAGACGCGCCCCGAGGAGCGTCTTGCCACATATCAACAATGGGTCTGACTGAGGGCCTCCATGAGAGAAGCCCAAGCAAGACGCGCCCCGAGGAGCGTCTTGCCACATGTCACCACTGGGTCTGACTGAGCGCCTCCAGGAGAGAGGCCCAAGCAAGACGCGCCCCGAGGAGCGTCTTGCCACATGTAAGCACTGGGTCTGACTGAGCTCCTCCAGGAGAGAGGCCCCAGCAAGACGCGCCCCGAGGAGCGTCTTGCCTTATGTCAGCACTCTGTCTGACTGAGCGCCTCCAGGAGAGAGGCCCAAGCAAGACGCGCCCCGAGGAGCGTCTTGCCACATGTCAACAATATGTCTGACTGAGGGCCTCCAGGAGAGAAGCCCAAGCAAGACGCGCCCTGAGGAGCGTCTTGCCACATGTCAACAATGAGTCTGACTGAGGGCCTCCAAGAGAGAAGCCCAAGCAAGACGCGTCCCGAGGAGTGTCTTGCCACATGTCAGCACTCGGTCTGACTGAACGCCTACAGGAGAGAGGCCCCAGCAAGACGCGCCTTGCCTTATGTCAGCACTCGGTCTGACTGAGCGCCTCCAGGAGAGAGGCCCAAGCAAGACGCGTCCCGAGGAGTGTCTTGCCACATGTCAACAATGAGTCTGACTGAGGGCCTCCAGGAGAGAAGCCCAAGCAAGACGCGTCCCGAGGAGTGTCTTGCCACATGTCAACAATGGGTCTGACTGAGGGCCTCCAGGAGAGAAGCCCAAGCAAGACGCGCCCCGAGGAGCGTCTTGCCACGGGTCAGCACTCGGTCTGACTGAGCGCCTCCAGGAGAGAGGCCCAAGCAAGACGCGCCCCGAGGAGCGTCTTGCCACATATCAACAATGGGTCTGACTGAGGGCCTCCATGAGAGAAGCCCAAGCAAGACGCGCCCCGAGGAGCGTCTTGCCACATGTCACCACTGGGTCTGACTGAGCGCCTCCAGGAGAGAGGCCCAAGCAAGACGCGCCCCGAGGAGCGTCTTGCCACATGTAAGCACTGGGTCTGACTGAGCGCCTCCAGGAGAGAGGCCCCAGCAAGACGCGCCCCGAGGAGCGTCTTGCCTTATGTCAGCACTCTGTCTGACTGAGCGCCTCCAGGAGAGAGGCCCATGCAAGACGCGCCCCGAGGAGCGTCTTGCCACATGTCAACAATGGGTCTGACTGAGGGCCTCCAGGAGAGAAGCCCAAGCAAGACGCGCCCTGAGGAGCGTCTTGCCACATGTCAACAATGGGTCTGACTGAGGGCCTCCAAGAGAGAAGCCCAAGCAAGACGCGTCCCGAGGAGTGTCTTGCCACATGTCAGCACTCGGTCTGACTGAACGCCTCCAGGAGAGAAGACCCAGCAAGACGCGCCCCGAGGAGCGTCTTGCCACATGTAAGCACTGGGTCTGACTGAGCGCCTCCAGGAGAGAGGCCCCAGCAAGACGCGCCCCGAGGAGCGTCTTGCCACGTGTCAGCACTCGGTCTGACTGAGCGCCTCCAGGAGAGAGGCCCAAGCAAGACGCACCCCGAGGAGCGTCTTGACACATGTCAACACTGGGGCTGACAGAGGGCCTCCAGGAGAGAGGCCCAAGCAAGATGCGCCCCGAGGAGCGTCTTGCCACATGTAAACAATGGGTCTGACTGAGGGCCTCCAGGAGAGAAGCCCAAGCAAGACGCGCCCCGAGGAGCGTCTTGCCACATGTCAGCACTCGGTCTAACTGAGCACCTCCAGGAGAGAGGCCCAAGCAAGACGCGCCCCGAGGAGCGTCTTGCCACATATCAACAATGGGTCTGACTGAGGGCCTCCATGAGAGAAGCCCAAGCAAGACGCGCCCCGAGGAGCGTCTTGTCACGTGTCAACACTGGGTCTGACTGAGCGTCTCCAGGAGAGAGGCCCAAGCAAGACGTGCCCCGAGGAGCATCTTGCCACATGTCACCACTGGGTCTGACTGAGCGCCTCCAGGAGAGAGGCCCAAGCAAGACGCGCCCCGAGGAGCGTCTTGCCACTTGTAAGCACTGGGTCTGACTGAGCGCCTCCAGGAGAGAGGCCCCAGCAAGACGCGCCCCGAGGAGCGTCTTGCTTTATGTCAGCACTCGGTCTGACTGAGCGCCTCCAGGAGAGAGGCCCAAGCAAGACTCGCCCCGAGGAGCGTCTTGCCACATATCAACAATGGGTCTGACTGAGGGCCTCCATGAGAGAAGCCCAAGCAAGACGCGCCCCGAGGAGCGTCTTGCCACATGTTAGCACTCGGTCTGACTGAGCGCCTCCAGGAGAGAGGCCCAAGCAAGACGCACCCCGAGAAGCGTCTTGCCACATGTCAACAATGAGTCTGACTGAGGGCCTCCAGGAGAGAAGCCCAAGCAAGACGCGTCCCGAGGAGTGTCTTGCCACATGTCAGCACTCGGTCTGACTGAACGCCTACAGGAGAGAAGCCCCAGCAAGACGCGCCCCGAGGATCGTCCTGCCAAATGTAAGCACTGGGTCTGACTGAGCTCCTCCAGGAGAGAGGCCCCAGCAAGACGCGCCCCGAGAGGCGTCTTGCCTTATGTCAGCACTCGGTCTGACTGAGCGCCTCCAGGAGAGAGGCCCCAGCAAGACGCGCCCCGAGGAGCGTCTTGCCACATGTCAACAATGGGTCTGACTGAGGGCCTCCAGGAGAGAAGCCCAAGCAAGACGCGCCCCGAGGAGCGTCTTGCCACATGTCAACAATCGGTCAGACTGAGGTTCTCCAAGAGAGAAGCCCAAGCAAGACGCGCCCCGAGGAGCGTCTTGCACCATGTCAACACTGGGTCTGACTGAGCACCTCCAGGAGAGAGGCCCAAGCAAGACTCGCCCCGAGGAGCGTCTTGCCACATATCAACAATGGGTCTGACTGAGGGCCTCCATGAGAGAAGCCCAAGCAAGACGCGCCCCGAGGAGCGTCTTGCCACATGTCAGCACTCGGTCTGACTGAGCGCCTCCAGGAGAGAGGCCCAAGCAAGACGCGCCCCGAGGAGCGTCTTGCCACATATCAACAATGGGTCTGACTGAGGGCCTCCATGAGAGAAGCCCAAGCAAGACGCGCCCCCCCCGAGGAGCGTCTTGTCACATGTCACCACTGGGTCTGACTGAGCGCCTCCAGGAGAGAGGCCCAAGCAAGACGCGCCCCGAGGAGCGTCTTGTCACATTTCACCACTGGGTCTGACTGAGCGCCTCCAGGAGAGAGGCCCAAGCAATACGCGCCCCGAGGAGCGTCTTGCCACATGTCAACAATGAGTCTGACTGAGGGCCTCGAGGAGAGAAGCCCAAGCAAGACGCGCCCCTAGGAGCGTCTTGTCACGTGTCAAGACTGGGTCTGACTGAGCGTCTCCAGGAGAGAGGCCCAAGCAAGACGCGCCCCGAGGAGCGTCTTGCCACATGTCACCACTGGGTCTGACTGAGCGCCTCCAGGAGAGAGGCCCAAGCAAGACGCGCCCCGAGGAGCGTCTTGCCACATGTCAACAATGAGTCTGACTGAGGGCCTCGAGGAGAGAAGCCCAAGCAAGACGCGCCCCGAGGAGCGTCTTGTCACGTGTCAACACTGGGTCTGACTGAGCGTCTCCAGGAGAGAGGCCCAAGCAAGACGCGCCCCGAGGAGCGTCTTGCCACATGTCGGCACTCGGTCTGACTGAACGCCTCTAGGAGAGAAGCCCCAGCAAGACGAGCCCCGAGGAGCGTATTGCCACATATCAACATTGGGTCTGACTGAGGGCCTCCATGAGAGAAGCCCAAGCAAGACGCGCCCCGAGGAGCGTCTTGTCACATGTCACCACTGAGTCTGACTGAGCTCCTCCTGGTGAGAGGCCCAAGCAAGACGCGCCCCGAGGAGCGTCTTGCCACATGTAAGCACTGGGTCTGACTGAGCGCCTCCAGGAGAGAGGCCCCAGCAAGACGCGCCCCGAGAAGCATCTTGCCTTATGTCAGCACTCGGTCTGACTGAGCGCCTCCAGGAGAGAGGCCCAAGCAAGACGCGCCCCGAGGAGCGTCTTGCCACATGTCAACAATGAGTCTGACTGAGGGCCTCGAGGAGAGAAGCCCAAGCAAGACGCGTCCCGAGGAGCGTCTTGCCACATGTCGGCCCTCGGTCTGACTGAACGCCTCTAGGAGAGAAGCCCCAGCAAGACGCGCCCCGAGGAGCGTCTTGCCACATATCAACAATGGGTCTGACTGAGGGGCTCCAGGTGAGAGGCCCAAGCAAGACGCGCCCCGAGGAGCGTCTTGCCTTATGTCAGCACTCGGTCTGACTGAGCGCCTCCAGGAGAGAGGCCCAAGCAAGACGCGCCCCGAGGAGCGTCTTGCCACATGTCAACAATGGGTCTGACTGAGGGCCTCCAGGAGAGAAGCCCAAGCAAGACGCGCCCCGAGGAGCGTCTTGCCACATGTTAGCACTCAGTCTGACTGAGCGCCTCCAGGAGAGAGGCCCAAGCAAGACGCACCCCGAGAAGCGTCTTGTCACGTGTCAACACTGGGTCTGACTGAGCGTCTCCAGGAGAGAGGCCCAAGCAAGACGCGCCCCGAGGAGCGTCTTGCCACATGTCACCACTGGGTCTGACTGAGCGCCTCCAGGAGAGAGGCCCAAGCAAGACGCGCCCCGAGGAGCGTCTTGCCACATGTTAGCACTCAGTCTGACTGAGCGCCTCCAGGAGAGAGAACCAAGCAAGACGCGCCCCTAGGAGCGTCTTGTCACGTGTCAACACTGGGTCTGACTGAGTGTCTCCAGGAGAGAGGCCCAAGCAAGACGCGCCCCGAGGAGCGTCTTGCCACATGTCACCACTGGGTCTGACTGAGCGCCTCCAGGAGAGAGGCCCAAGCAAGACGCGCCCCGAGGAGCGTCTTGCCACATGTCAACAATGAGTCTGACTGAGGGCCTCGAGGAGAGAAGCCCAAGCAAGACGCGCCCCGAGGAGCGTCTTGTCACGTGTCAACACTGGGTCTGACTGAGCGTCTCCAGGAGAGAGGCCCAAGCAAGACGCGCCCCGAGGAGCGTCTTGCCACATGTCGGCACTCGGTCTGACTGAACGCCTCTAGGAGAGAAGCCCCAGCAAGACGAGCCCCGAGGAGCGTATTGCCACATATCAACAATGGGTCTGACTGAGGGCCTCCATGAGAGAAGCCCAAGCAAGACGCGCCCCGAGGAGCGTCTTGTCACATGTCACCACTGAGTCTGACTGAGCTCCTCCTGGAGAGAGGCCCAAGCAAGACGCGCCCCGAGGAGCGTCTTGCCACATGTAAGCACTGGGTCTGACTGAGCGCCTCCAGGAGAGAGGCCCCAGCAAGACGCGCCCCGAGAAGCATCTTGCCTTATGTCAGCACTCGGTCTGACTGAGCGCCTCCAGGAGAGAGGCCCAAGCAAGACGCGCCCCGAGGAGCGTCTTGCCACATGTCAACAATGAGTCTGACTGAGGGCCTCGAGGAGAGAAGCCCAAGCAAGACGCGTCCCGAGGAGCGTCTTGCCACATGTCGGCCCTCGGTCTGACTGAACGCCTCTAGGAGAGAAGCCCCAGCAAGACGCGCCCCGAGGAGCGTCTTGCCACATATCAACAATGGGTCTGACTGAGGGGCTCCAGGTGAGAGGCCCAAGCAAGACGCGCCCCGAGGAGCGTCTTGCCTTATGTCAGCACTCGGTCTGACTGAGCGCCTCCAGGAGAGAGGCCCAAGCAAGACGCGCCCCGAGGAGCGTCTTGCCACATGTCAACAATGGGTCTGACTGAGGGCCTCCAGGAGAGAAGCCCAAGCAAGACGCGCCCCGAGGAGCGTCTTGCCACATGTTAGCACTCAGTCTGACTGAGCGCCTCCAGGAGAGAGGCCCAAGCAAGACGCACCCCGAGAAGCGTCTTGCCACATGTCAACAATGAGTCTGACTGAGGGCCTCCAGGAGAGAAGCCCAAGCAAGACGCGTCCCGAGGAGTGTCTTGCCACATGTCAGCACTGGGTCTGACTGAATGCCTCCAGGAGAGAAGCCCCAGCAAGACGCGCCCCGAGGAGCGTCTTGCCACATGTAAGCACTGGGTCTGACTGAGCGCCTCCAGTAGAGAGGCCCCAGCAAGACGCGCCCCGAGGAGCGTCTTGCCTTATGTCAGCACTCGGTCTGACTGAGCGCCTCCAGGAGAGAGGCCCAAGCAAGACGCGCCCCGAGGAGCGTCTTGCCACATGTCAACAATGGGTCTGACTGAGGGCCTCCAGGAGAGAAGCCCAAGCAAGACACGCCCCGAGGCGCGTCTTGCCACATGTAAGCACTGGGTCTGACTGAGGGCCTCCAAGAGAGAAGCCCAAGCAAGACGCGCCCCGAGGAGCGTCTTGCACCATGTCAGCACTCGGTCTGACTGAACGCCTCCAGGAGAGAAGCCCCAGCAAGACGCGCCCCGAGGAGCGTCTTGCCACATGTCAACAATGGGTCTGACTGAGGGCCTCCAAGAGAGAAGCCCAAGCAAGACGCGCCCCGAGGAGCGTCTTGCACCATGTCAACACTGGGTCTGACTGAGCCCCTTCAGGAGAGAGGCCCAAGCAAGATGCACCCCGAGGAGCGTCTTGCCACATGTAAACAATGGGTCTGACTGAGGGCCTCCAGGAGAGAAGCCCAAGCAAGACGCGCCCCGAGGAGCGTCTTGTCACGTGTCAACACTGGGTCTGACTGAGCGTCTCCAGGAGAGAGGCCCAAGCAAGACGCGCCCCGAGGAGCATCTTGCCACATGTCACCACTGGGTCTGACTGAGCGCCTCCAGGAGAGAGGCCCAAGCAAGACGCGCCCCGAGGAGCGTCTTGCCACATGTAAGCACTGGGTCTGACTGAGCGCCTCCAGGAGAGAGGCCCCAGCAAGACGCGCCCCGAGGAGCGTCTTGCCTTATGTCAGCACTCGGTCTGACTGAGCGCCTCCAGGAGAGAGGCCCAAGCAAGACGCGCCCCGAGGAGCGTCTTGCCACATGTCAACAATGGGTCTGACTGAGGGCCTCCAGGAGAGAAGCCCAAGCAAGACGAGCCCCGAGGAGCGTCTTGCCACATGTCAACAATGGGTCTGACTGAGGGCCTCCAAGAGATAAGCCCAAGCAAGACGCGCCCCGAGGAGCGTCTTGCACCATGTCAACTCTGGGTCTGACTGAGCACCTCCAGGAGAGAGGCCCAAGCAAGACTCGCCCCGAGGAGCGTCTTGCCACATATCAACAATGGGTCTGACTGAGGGCCTCCATGAGAGAAGCCCAAGCAAGACGCGCCCCGAGGAGCGTCTTGTCACGTGTCAACACTGGGTCTGACTGAGCGTCTCCAGGAGAGAGGCCCAAGCAAGACGCGCCCCGAGGAGCGTCTTGCCACATGTCACCACTGGGTCTGACTGAGCGCCTCCAGGAGAGAGGCCCAAGCAAGACGCGCCCCGAGGAGCGTCTTGCCACATGTCAACAATGAGTCTGACTGAGGGCCTCCAGGAGAGAAGCCCAACTAAGACGTGTCCCGAGGAGTGTCTTGCCACATGTCAGCACTCGGTCTGACTGAACGCCTCCAGGAGAGAAGCCCCAGCAAGACGCGCCCCGAGGAGCGTCTTGCCACATGTAAGCACTGGGTCTGACTGAGCGCCTCCAGGAGAGAGGCCCCAGCAAGACGCGCCCCGAGGTGCGTCTTGCCACATATCAACAATGGGTCTGACTGAGGGCCTCCATGAGAGAAGCCCAAGCAAGACGCGCCCCGAGGAGCGTCTTGCCACATGTCACCACTGGGTCTGACTGAGCGCCTCCAGGAGAGAGGCCCAAGCAAGACGCGCCCCGAGGAGCGTCTTGCCACATGTAAGCACTGGGTCTGACTGAGCGCCTCCAGGAGAGAGGCCCCAGCAAGACGCGTCCCGAGGAGCGTCTTGCCTTATGTCAGCACTCGGTCTGACTGAGCGCCTCCAGGAGAGAGGCCCAAGCAAGACGCGCCCCGAGGAGCGTCTTGCCACATGTCAACAATGGGTTTGACTGAGGGCCTCCAGGAGAGAAGCCCAAGCAAGACGCGCCCCGAGGAGCGTCTTGCCACATGTCAACACTGGGTCTGACTGAGCACCTCCAGGAGAGAGGCCCAAGCAAGACTCGCCCCGAGGAGCGTCTTGCCACATGTCAACAATGGGTCTGACTGAGGGCCTCCATGAGAGAAGCCCAAGCAAGAAGCGCCCCGAGGAGCGTCTTGCCACATGTCAGCACTCGGTCTGACTGAGCGCCTCCAGGAGAGAGGCCCAAGCAAGAAGCGCCCCGAGGAGCGTCTTGCCACATATCAACAATGGGTCTGACTGAGGGCCTCCATGAGAGAAGCCCAAGCAAGACGCGCCCCGAGGAGCGTCTTGTCACATGTCAGCACTCGGTCTGACTGAACGCCTCCAGGAGAGAAGCCCCAGCAAGACGCGCCCCGAGGAGCGTCTTGCCACATGTAAGCACTGGGTCTGACTGAGCGCCTCCAGGAGAGAGGCCCCAGCAAGACGCGCCCCGAGGTGCGTCTTGCCTTATGTCAGCACTCGGTCTGACTGAGCGCCTCCAGGAGAGAGGCCCAAGCAAGACGCGTCCCGAGGAGTGTCTTGCCACATGTCAACAATGAGTCTGACTGAGGGCCTCCAGGAGAGAAGCCCAAGCAAGACGCGTCCCGAGGAGTGTCTTGCCAAATGTCAAAATGGGTCTGACTGAGGGCCTCCAGGAGAGAAAGCCCAAGCAAGACGCGCCCCGAGGAGCGTCTTGCCACGTGTCAGCACTCGGTCTGACTGAGCGCCTCCAGGAGAGAGGCCCAAGCAAGACGCACCCCGAGGAGCGTCTTGACACATGTCAACACTGGGGCTGACAGAGGGCCTCCAGGAGAGAGGCCCAAGCAAGATGCGCCCCGAGGAGCGTCTTGCACCATGTCAACACTGGGTCTGACTGAGCACCTCCAGGAGAGAGGCCCAAGCAAGACTCGCCCCGAGGAGCGTCTTGCCACATATCAACAATGGGTCTGACTGAGGGCCTCCATGAGAGAAGCCCAAGCAAGAAGCGCCCCGAGGAGCGTCTTGCCACATGTCAGCACTCGGTCTGACTGAGCGCCTCCAGGAGAGAGGCCCAAGCAAGAAGTGCCCCGAGGAGCGTCTTGCCACATATCAACAATGGGTCTGACTGAGGGCCTCCATGAGAGAAGCCCAAGCAAGACGCGCCCCGAGGAGCATCTTGTCACATGTCAGCACTCGGTCTGACTGAACGCCGCCAGGAGAGAAGCCCCAGCAAGACGCGCCCCGAGGAGCGTCTTGCCACATGTAAGCACTGGGTCTGACTGAGCGCCTCCAGGAGAGAGGCCCCAGCAAGACGCGCCCCGAGGTGCGTCTTGCCTTATGTCAGCACTCGGTCTGACTGAGTGCCTCCAGGAGAGAGGCCCAAGCAAGACGCGTCCCGAGGAGTGTCTTGCCACATGTCAACAATGAGTCTGACTGAGGGCCTCCAGGAGAGAAGCCCAAGCAAGACGCGTCCCGAGGAGTGTCTTGCCAAATGTCAACAATGGGTCTGACTGAGGGCCTCCAGGAGAGAAAGCCCAAGCAAGACGCGCCCCGAGGAGCGTCTTGCCACGTGTCAGCACTCGGTCTGACAGAGCGCCTCCAGGAGAGAGGCCCAAGCAAGACGCGCCCCGAGGAGCGTCTTGCCACATGTCAGCACTCGGTCTGACTGAGCGCCTCCAGGAGAGAGGCCCAAGCAAGACGCGCCCCGAGGAGCGTCTTGCCACATATCAACAATGGGTCTGACTGAGGGCCTCCATGAGAGAAGCCCAAGCAAGACGCGCCCCGAGGAGCGTCTTGTCACATGTCAACACTGGGTCTGACTGAGCGTCTCCAGGAGAGAGGCCCAAGCAAGACGCGCCCCGAGGAGCGTCTTGCCACATGTCACCACTGGGTCTGACTGAGCGCCTCCAGGAGAGAGGCCCAAGCAAGACGCGTCCCGAGGAGTGTCTTGCCACATGTCAACAATGAGTCTGACTGAGGGCCTCCATGAGAGAAGCCCAAGCAAGATGCGCCCCGAGGAGCGTCTTGCACCATGTCAACACTGGGTCTGACTGAGCACCTCCAGGAGAGAGGCCCAAGCAAGACTCGCCCCGAGGAGCGTCTTGCCACATATCAACAATGGGTCTGACTGAGGGCCTCCATGAGAGAAGCCCAAGCAAGAAGCGCCCCGAGGAGCGTCTTGCCACATGTCAGCACTCGGTCTGACTGAGCGCCTCCAGGAGAGAGGCCCAAGCAAGAAGCGCCCCGAGGAGCGTCTTGCCACATATCAACAATGGGTCTGACTGAGGGCCTCCATGAGAGAAGCCCAAGCAAGACGCGCCCCGAGGAGCGTCTTGTCACATGTCAGCACTCGGTCTGACTGAACGCCTCCAGGAGAGAAGCCCCAGCAAGACGCGCCCCGAGGAGCGTCTTGCCACATGTAAGCACTGGGTCTGACTGAGCGCCTCCAGGAGAGAGGCCCCAGCAAGACGCGCCCCGAGGTGCGTCTTGCCTTATGTCAGCACTCGGTCTGACTGAGCGCCTCCAGGAGAGAGGCCCAAGCAAGACGCGTCCCGAGGAGTGTCTTGCCACATGTCAACAATGAGTCTGACTGAGGGCCTCCAGGAGAGAAGCCCAAGCAAGACGCGTCCCGAGGAGTGTCTTGCCAAATGTCAACAATGGGTCTGACTGAGGGCCTCCAGGAGAGAAAGCCCAAGCAAGACGCGCCCCGAGGAGCGTCTTGCCACGTGTCAGCACTCGGTCTGACTGAGCGCCTCCAGGAGAGAGGCCCAAGCAAGACGCGCCCCGAGGAGCGTCTTGCCACATGTCAGCACTCGGTCTGACTGAGCGCCTCCAGGAGAGAGGCCCAAGCAAGACGAGCCCCGAGGAGCGTCTTGCCACATATCAACAATGGGTCTGACTGAGGGCCTCCATGAGAGAAGCCCAAGCAAGACGCGCCCCGAGGAGCGTCTTGTCACGTGTCAACACTGGGTCTGACTGAGCGTCTCCAGGAGAGAGGCCCAAGCAAGACGCGCCCCGAGGAGCGTCTTGCCACATGTCACCACTGGGTCTGACTGAGCGCCTCCAGGAGAGAGGCCCAAGCAAGACGCGTCCCGAGGAGTGTCTTGCCACATGTCAACAATGAGTCTGACTGAGGGCCTCCAGGAGAGAAGCCCAAGCAAGACGCGTCCCGAGGAGTGTCTTGCCACATGTCAACAATGGGTCTGACTGAGGGCCTCCAGGAGAGAAGCCCAAGCAAGACGCGCCCCGAGGAGCGTCTTGCCACGTGTCAGCACTCGGTCTGACTGAGCGCCTCCAGGAGAGAGGCCCAAGCAAGACGCACCCCGAGGAGCGTCTTGACACATGTCAACACTGGGATTGACAGAGGGCCTCCAGGAGAGAGGCCCAAGCAAGATGCGCCCCGAGGAGCGTCTTGCCTTATGTCAGCACTCGGTCTGACTGAGCGCCTCCAGGAGAGAGGCCCAAGCAAGACGCGCCCCGAGGAGCGTCTTGCCACATGTCAACAATGGGTCTGACTGAGGGCCTCCAGGAGAGAAGCCAAAGCAAGACGCGCCCCGAGGAGCGTCTTGCCACATGTCAACAATGGGTCTGACTGAGGGCCTCCAAGAGAGAAGCCCAAGCAAGACGCGCCCCGAGGAGCGTCTTGCACCATGTCAACACTGGGTCTGACTGAGCACCTCTAGGAGAGAGGCCCAAGCAAGACTCGCCCCGAGGAGCGTCTTGCCACATATCAACAATGGGTCTGACTGGGGGCCTCCATGAGAGAAGCCCAAGCAAGAAGCGCCCCGAGGAGCGTCTTGCCACATGTCAGCACTCGGTCTGACTGAGCGCCTCCAGGAGAGAGGCCCAAGCAAGACGCGCCCCGAGGAGCGTCTTGCCACATATCAACAATGGGTCTGACTGAGGGCCTCCATGAGAGAAGCCCAAGCAAGATGCGCCCCGAGGAGTGTCTTGCCACATGTCAACAATGAGTCTGACTGAGGGCCTCCAGGAGAGAAGCCCAACTAAGACGCGTCCCGAGGAGTGTCTTGCCACTTGTCAGCACTCGGTCTGACTGAACGCCTCCAGGAGAGAAGCCCCGGCAAGACGCGCCCCGAGGAGCGTCTTGCCACATGTAAGCACTGGGTCTGACTGAGCGCCTCCAGGAGAGAGGCCCCAGCAAGACGCGCCCCGAGGTGCGTCTTGCCTTATGTCAGCACTCGGTCTGACTGAGCGCCTCCAGGAGAGAGGCCCAAGCAAGACGCGTCCCGAGGAGTGTCTTGCCACATGTCAACAATGAGTCTGACTGAGGGCCTCCAGGAGAGAAGCCCAAGCAAGACGCGTCCCGAGGAGTGTCTTGCCTTATGTCAGCACTCGGTCTGACTGAGCGCCTCCAGGAGAGAGGCCCAAGCAAGACGCGTCCCGAGGAGTGTCTTGCCACATGTCAACAATGAGTCTGACTGAGGGCCTCCAGGAGAGAAGCCCAAGCAAGACGCGTCCCGAGGAGTGTCTTGCCACATGTCAACAATGGGTCTGACTGAGGGCTTCCAGGAGAGAAGCCCAAGCAAGACGCGCCCCGAGGAGCGTCTTGCCACGTGTCAGCACTCGGTCTGACTGAGCGCCTCCAGGAGAAAGGCCCAAGCAAGACGCACCCCGAGGAGCGTCTTGACACATGTCAACACTGGGGCTGACAGAGGGCCTCTAGGAGAGAGGCCCAAGCAAGATGCGCCCCGAGGAGCGTCTTGCCACATGTAAACAATGGGTCTGACTGAGGGCCTCCAGGAGAGAAGCCCAAGCAAGACGCGCCCCGAGGAGCGTCTTGCCACATGTCAGCTCTCGGTCTGACTGAGCGCCTCCAGGAGAGAGGCCCAAGCAAGACGCGCCCCGAGGAGCGTCTTGCCACATATCAACAATGGGTCTGACTGAGGGCCTCCATGAGAGAAGCCCAAGCAAGACGCGCCCCGAGGAGCGTCTTGTCACGTGTCAACACTGGGTCTGACTGAGCGTCTCCAGGAGAGAGGCCCAAGCAAGACGCGCCCCGAGGAGCGTCTTGCCACATGTCACCACTGGGTCTGACTGAGCGCCTCCAGGAGAGAGGCCCAAGCAAGACGCGTCCCGAGGAGTGTCTTGCCACATGTCCACAATGAGTCTGACTGAGGGCCTCCAGGAGAGAAGCCCAAGCAAGACGCGTCCCGAGGAGTGTCTTGCCACATGTCAACAATGGGTCTGACTGAGGGCCTCCAGGAGAGAAGCCTAAGCAAGACGCGCCCCGAGGAGCGTCTTGCCACGTGTCAGCACTGGGTCTGACTGAGGGCCTCCAGGAGAGAAGCCCAAGCAAGACGCGCCCCGAGGAGCGTCTTGCCACATGTCAGCACTCGGTCTGACTGAACGCCTCCAGGAGAGAAGCCCCAGCAAGACGCGCCCCGAGGAGAGTCTTGCCACATGTAAGCACTGGGTCTGACTGAGCGCCTCCAGGAGAGAGGCCCCAGCAAGACGCGCCCCGAGGTGCGTCTTGCCTTATGTCAGCACTCGGTCTGACTGAGCGCCTCCAGGAGAGAGGCCCAAGCAAGACGCGTCCCGAGGAGTGTCTTGCCACATGTCAACAATGAGTCTGACTGAGGGCCTCCAGGAGAGAAGCCCAAGCAAGACGCGTCCCGAGGAGTGTCTTGCCACATGTCAACAATGGGTCTGACTGAGGGCCTCCAGGAGAGAAGCCCAAGCAAGACGCGCCCCGAGGAGCGTCTTGCCACGTGTCAGCACTCGGTCTGACTGAGCGCCTCCAAGAGAGAGGCCCAAGCAAGACGCACCCCGAGGAGCGTGTTGACACATGTCAACACTGGGGCTGACAGAGGGCCTCCAGGAGAGAGGCCCAAGCAAGATGCGCCCCGAGGAGCGTCTTGCCACATGTAAACAATGGGTCTGACTGAGGGCCTCCAGGAGAGAAGCCCAAGCAAGACGCGCCCCGAGGAGCGTCTTGCCACATGTCAGCACTCGGTCTGACTGAGCGCCTCCAGGAGAGAGGCCCAAGCAAGACGCGCCCCGAGGAGCGTCTTGCCACATATCAACAATGGGTCTGACTGAGGGCCTCCATGAGAGAAGCCCAAGCAAGACGCGCCCCGAGGAGCGTCTTGTCACGTGTCAACACTGGGTCTGACTGAGCGTCTCCAGGAGAGAGGCCCAAGCAAGACGCGCCCCGAGGAGCGTCTTGCCACATGTCACCACTGGGTCTGACTGAGCGCCTCCAGGAGAGAGGCCCAAGCAAGATGCGTCCCGAGGAGTGTCTTGCCACATGTCAACAATGAGTCGGACTGAGGGCCTCCAGGAGAGAAGCCCAAGCAAGACGCGTCCCGAGGAGCGTCTTGCCACGTGTCAGCACTCGGTCTGACTGAGTGCCTCCAGGAGAGAGGCCCAAGCAAGACGCACCCCGAGGAGCGTCTTGACACATGTCAACACTGGGGCTGACAGAGGGCCTCCATGAGAGAAGCCCAAGCAAGAAGCGCCCCGAGGAGCGTCTTGCCACATGTCAGCACTCGGTCTGACTGAGCGCCTCCAGGAGAGAGGCCCAAGCAAGACGCGCCCCGAGGAGCGTCTTGCCACATATCAACAATGGGTCTGACTGAGGGCCTCCATGAGAGAAGCCCAAGCAAGACGCGCCCCGAGGAGCGTCTTGTCACATGTCAACACTGGGTCTGACTGAGCGTCTCCAGGAGAGAGGCCCAAGCAAGACCCGCCCCGAGGAGCGTCTTGCCACATGTCACCACTGGGTCTGACTGAGCGCCTCCAGGAGAGAGGCCCAAGCAAGACGCGCCCCGAGGAGCGTCTTGCCACATGTCAACAATGAGTCTGACTGAGGGCCTCCAGGAGAGAAGCCCAACTAAGACGCGTCCCGAGGAGTGTCTTGCCACATGTCAGCACTCGGTCTGACTGAACGCCTCCAGGAGAGAAGCCCCAGCAAGACGCGCCCCGAGGAGCGTCTTGCCACATGTAAGCACTGGGTCTGACTGAGCGCCTCCAGGAGAGAGGCCCCAGCAAGACGCGCCCCGAGGTGCGTCTTGCCTTATGTTAGCACTCGGTCTGACTGAGCGCCTCCAGGAGAGAGGCCCAAGCAAGACGCGTCCCGAGGAGCGTCTTGTCACGTGTCAACACTGGGTCTGACTGAGCGTCTCCAGGAGAGAGGCCCAAGCAAGACGCGCCCCGAGGAGCGTCTTGCAACATGTCACCACTGGGTCTGACTGAGCGCCTCCAGGAGAGAGGCCCAAGGTAGACGCGTCCCGAGGAGTGTCTTGCCACATGTCAACAATGAGTCTGACTGAGGGCCTCCAGGAGAGAAGCGCAAGCAAGACGCGTCCCGAGGAGTGTCTTGCCACATGTCAACAATGGGTCTGACTGAGGGCCTCCAGGAGAGAAGCCCAAGCAAGACGCGCCCCGAGGAGCGTCTTGCCACGTGTCAGCACTCGGTCTGACTGAGCGCCTCCAGGAGAGAGGCCCAAGCTAGACGCACCCCGAGGAGCGTCTTGACACATGTCAACACTGGGGCTGACAGAGGGCCTCCAGGAGAGAGGCCCAAGCAAGATGCGCCCCGAGGAGCGTCTTGCCTTATGTCAGCACTCGGTCTGACTGAGCGCCTCCAGGAGAGAGGCCCAAGCAAGACGCGCCCCGAGGAGCGTCTTGCCACATGTCAACAATGGGTCTGACTGAGGGCCTCCAGGAGAGAAGCCCAAGCAGGACGCGCCCCGAGGAGCGTCTTGCCACATGTCAACAATGGGTCTGACTGAGGGCCTCCAAGAGAGAAGCCCAAGCAAGACGCACCCCGAGGAGCGTCTTGCACCATGTCAACACTGGGTCTGACTGAGCACCTCCAGGAGAGAGGCCCAAGCAAGACTCGCCCCGAGGAGCGTCTTGCCACATATCAACAATGGGTCTGACTGAGGGCCTCCATGAGAGAAGCCCAAGCAAGAAGCGCCCCGAGGAGCGTCTTGCCACATGTCAGCACTCGGTCTGACTGAGCGCCTCCAGGAGAGAGGCCCAAGCAAGACGCGCCCCGAGGAGCGTCTTGCCACGTATCAACAATGGGTCTGACTGAGGGCCTCCATGAGAGAAGCCCAGGCAAGACGCGCCCCGAGGAGCGTCTTGTCACGTGTCAACACTGGGTCTGACTGAGCGTCTCCAGGAGAGAGGCCCAAGCAAGTCGCGCCCCGAGGAGCGTCTTGCCACATGTCACCACTGGGTCTGACTGAGCGCCTCCAGGAGAGAGGCCCAAGCAAGACGCGCCCCGAGGAGCGTCTTGCCACATGTCAACAATGAGTCTGACTGAGGGCCTCCAGGAGAGAAGCCCAACTAAGACGCGTCCCGAGGAGTGTCTTGCCACTTGTCAGCACTCGGTCTGACTGAACGCCTCCAGGAGAGAAGCCCCGGCAAGACGCGCCCCGAGGAGCGTCTTGCCACATGTAAGCACTGGGTCTGACTGAGCGCCTCCAGGAGAGAGGCCCCAGCAAGACGCGCCCCGAGGTGCGTCTTGCCTTATGTCAGCACTCGGTCTGACTGAGCGCCTCCAGGAGAGAGGCCCAAGCAAGACGCGTCCCGAGGAGTGTCTTGCCACATGTCAACAATGAGTCTGACTGAGGGCCTCCAGGAGAGAAGCCCAAGCAAGACGCGTCCCGAGGAGTGTCTTGCCTTATGTCAGCACTCGGTCTGACTGAGGGCCTCCAGGAGAGAAGCCCAAGCAAGACGCGTCCCGAGGAGTGTCTTGCCACATGTCAACAATGGGTCTGACTGAGGGCTTCCAGGAGAGAAGCCCAAGCAAGACGCGCCCCGAGGAGCGTCTTGCCACGTGTCAGCACTCGGTCTGACTGAGCGCCTCCAGGAGAAAGGCCCAAGCAAGACGCACCCCGAGGAGCGTCTTGACACATGTCAACACTGGGGCTGACAGAGGGCCTCTAGGAGAGAGGCCCAAGCAAGATGCGCCCCGAGGAGCGTCTTGCCACATGTAAACAATGGGTCTGACTGAGGGCCTCCAGGAGAGAAGCCCAAGCAAGACGCGCCCCGAGGAGCGTCTTGCCACATGTCAGCTCTCGGTCTGACTGAGCGCCTCCAGGAGAGAGGCCCAAGCAAGACGCGCCCCGAGGAGCGTCTTGCCACATATCAACAATGGGTCTGACTGAGGGCCTCCATGAGAGAAGCCCAAGCAAGACGCGCCCCGAGGAGCGTCTTGTCACGTGTCAACACTGGGTCTGACTGAGCGTCTCCAGGAGAGAGGCCCAAGCAAGACGCGCCCCGAGGAGCGTCTTGCCACATGTCACCACTGGGTCTGACTGAGCGCCTCCAGGAGAGAGGCCCAAGCAAGACGCGTCCCGAGGAGTGTCTTGCCACATGTCCACAATGAGTCTGACTGAGGGCCTCCAGGAGAGAAGCCCAAGCAAGACGCGTCCCGAGGAGTGTCTTGCCACATGTCAACAATGGGTCTGACTGAGGGCCTCCAGGAGAGAAGCCCAAGCAAGACGCGCCCCGAGGAGCGTCTTGCCACGTGTCAGCACTGGGTCTGACTGAGGGCCTCCAGGAGAGAAGCCCAAGCAAGACGCGCCCCGAGGAGCGTCTTGCCACATGTCAGCACTCGGTCTGACTGAACGCCTCCAGGAGAGAAGCCCCAGCAAGACGCGCCCCGAGGAGAGTCTTGCCACATGTAAGCACTGGGTCTGACTGAGCGCCTCCAGGAGAGAGGCCCCAGCAAGACGCGCCCCGAGGTGCGTCTTGCCTTATGTCAGCACTCGGTCTGACTGAGCGCCTCCAGGAGAGAGGCCCAAGCAAGACGCGTCCCGAGGAGTGTCTTGCCACATGTCAACAATGAGTCTGACTGAGGGCCTCCAGGAGAGAAGCCCAAGCAAGACGCGTCCCGAGGAGTGTCTTGCCACATGTCAACAATGGGTCTGACTGAGGGCCTCCAGGAGAGAAGCCCAAGCAAGACGCGCCCCGAGGAGCGTCTTGCCACGTGTCAGCACTCGGTCTGACTGAGCGCCTCCAAGAGAGAGGCCCAAGCAAGACGCACCCCGAGGAGCGTGTTGACACATGTCAACACTGGGGCTGACAGAGGGCCTCCAGGAGAGAGGCCCAAGCAAGATGCGCCCCGAGGAGCGTCTTGCCACATGTAAACAATGGGTCTGACTGAGGGCCTCCAGGAGAGAAGCCCAAGCAAGACGCGCCCCGAGGAGCGTCTTGCCACATGTCAGCACTCGGTCTGACTGAGCGCCTCCAGGAGAGAGGCCCAAGCAAGACGCGCCCCGAGGAGCGTCTTGCCACATATCAACAATGGGTCTGACTGAGGGCCTCCATGAGAGAAGCCCAAGCAAGACGCGCCCCGAGGAGCGTCTTGTCACGTGTCAACACTGGGTCTGACTGAGCGTCTCCAGGAGAGAGGCCCAAGCAAGATGCGTCCCGAGGAGTGTCTTGCCACATGTCAACAATGAGTCGGACTGAGGGCCTCCAGGAGAGAAGCCCAAGCAAGACGCGTCCCGAGGAGCGTCTTGCCACGTGTCAGCACTCGGTCTGACTGAGTGCCTCCAGGAGAGAGGCCCAAGCAAGACGCACCCCGAGGAGCGTCTTGACACATGTCAACACTGGGGCTGACAGAGGGCCTCCAGGAGAGAGGCCCAAGCAAGATGCGCCCCGAGGAGCGTCTTGCCTTATGTCAGCACTCGGTCTGACTGAGCGCCTCCAGGAGAGAGGCCCAAGCAAGACGCGCCCCGAGGAGCGTCTTGCCACATGTCAACAATGGGTCTGACTGAGGGCCTCCAGGAGAGAAGCCCAAGCAAGACGCGCCCCGAGGAGCGTCTTGCCACATGTCAACAATGGGTCTGACTGAGGGCCTCCAAGAGAGAAGCCCAAGCAAGACGCGCCCCGAGGAGCGTCTTGCACCATGTCAACACTGGGTCTGACTGAGCACCTCCAGGAGAGAGGCCCAAGCAAGACTCGCCCCGAGGAGCGTCTTGCCACATATCAACAATGGGTCTGACTGAGGGCCTCCATGAGAGAAGCCCAAGCAAGAAGCGCCCCGAGGAGCGTCTTGCCACATGTCAGCACTCGGTCTGACTGAGCGCCTCCAGGAGAGAGGCCCAAGCAAGACGCGCCCCGAGGAGCGTCTTGCCACATATCAACAATGGGTCTGACTGAGGGCCTCCATGAGAGAAGCCCAAGCAAGACGCGCCCCGAGGAGCGTCTTGTCACATGTCAACACTGGGTCTGACTGAGCGTCTCCAGGAGAGAGGCCCAAGCAAGACCCGCCCCGAGGAGCGTCTTGCCACATGTCACCACTGGGTCTGACTGAGCGCCTCCAGGAGAGAGGCCCAAGCAAGACGCGCCCCGAGGAGCGTCTTGCCACATGTCAACAATGAGTCTGACTGAGGGCCTCCAGGAGAGAAGCCCAACTAAGACGCGTCCCGAGGAGTGTCTTGCCACATGTCAGCACTCGGTCTGACTGAACGCCTCCAGGAGAGAAGCCCCAGCAAGACGCGCCCCGAGGAGCGTCTTGCCACATGTAAGCACTGGGTCTGACTGAGCGCCTCCAGGAGAGAGGCCCCAGCAAGACGCGCCCCGAGGTGCGTCTTGCCTTATGTTAGCACTCGGTCTGACTGAGCGCCTCCAGGAGAGAGGCCCAAGCAAGACGCGTCCCGAGGAGCGTCTTGTCACGTGTCAACACTGGGTCTGACTGAGCGTCTCCAGGAGAGAGGCCCAAGCAAGACGCGCCCCGAGGAGCGTCTTGCAACATGTCACCACTGGGTCTGACTGAGCGCCTCCAGGAGAGAGGCCCAAGGTAGACGCGTCCCGAGGAGTGTCTTGCCACATGTCAACAATGAGTCTGACTGAGGGCCTCCAGGAGAGAAGCGCAAGCAAGACGCGTCCCGAGGAGTGTCTTGCCACATGTCAACAATGGGTCTGACTGAGGGCCTCCAGGAGAGAAGCCCAAGCAAGACGCGCCCCGAGGAGCGTCTTGCCACGTGTCAGCACTCGGTCTGACTGAGCGCCTCCAGGAGAGAGGCCCAAGCTAGACGCACCCCGAGGAGCGTCTTGACACATGTCAACACTGGGGCTGACAGAGGGCCTCCAGGAGAGAGGCCCAAGCAAGATGCGCCCCGAGGAGCGTCTTGCCTTATGTCAGCACTCGGTCTGACTGAGCGCCTCCAGGAGAGAGGCCCAAGCAAGACGCGCCCCGAGGAGCGTCTTGCCACATGTCAACAATGGGTCTGACTGAGGGCCTCCAGGAGAGAAGCCCAAGCAGGACGCGCCCCGAGGAGCGTCTTGCCACATGTCAACAATGGGTCTGACTGAGGGCCTCCAAGAGAGAAGCCCAAGCAAGACGCACCCCGAGGAGCGTCTTGCACCATGTCAACACTGGGTCTGACTGAGCACCTCCAGGAGAGAGGCCCAAGCAAGACTCGCCCCGAGGAGCGTCTTGCCACATATCAACAATGGGTCTGACTGAGGGCCTCCATGAGAGAAGCCCAAGCAAGAAGCGCCCCGAGGAGCGTCTTGCCACATGTCAGCACTCGGTCTGACTGAGCGCCTCCAGGAGAGAGGCCCAAGCAAGACGCGCCCCGAGGAGCGTCTTGCCACGTATCAACAATGGGTCTGACTGAGGGCCTCCATGAGAGAAGCCCAAGCAAGACGCGCCCCGAGGAGCGTCTTGTCACGTGTCAACACTGGGTCTGACTGAGCGTCTCCAGGAGAGAGGCCCAAGCAAGTCGCGCCCCGAGGAGCGTCTTGCCACATGTCACCACTGGGTCTGACTGAGCGCCTCCAGGAGAGAGGCCCAAGCAAGACGCGCCCCGAGGAGCGTCTTGCCACATGTCAACAATGAGTCTGACTGAGGGCCTCCAGGAGAGAAGCCCAACTAAGACGCGTCCCGAGGAGTGTCTTGCCACATGTCAACAATGGGTCTGACTGAGGGCCTCCAGGAGAGAAGCCCAAGCAAGACGCGCCCCGAGGAGCGTCTTGCCACGTGTCAGCACTCGGTCTGACTGAGCGCCTCCAGGAGAGAGGCCCAAGCTAGACGCACCCCGAGGAGCGTCTTGACACATGTCAACACTGGGGCTGACAGAGGGCCTCCAGGAGAGAGGCCCAAGCAAGATGCGCCCCGAGGAGCGTCTTGCCTTATGTCAGCACTCGGTCTGACTGAGCGCCTCCAGGAGAGAGGCCCAAGCAAGACGCGCCCCGAGGAGCGTCTTGCCACGTGTCAACAATGAGTCTGACTGAGGGCCTCCAGGAGAGAAGCCCAACTAAGACGCGTCCCGAGGAGTGTCTTGCCACATGTCAACAATGGGTCTGACTGAGGGCCTCCAGGAGAGAAGCCCAAGCAAGACGCGCCCCGAGGAGCGTCTTGCCACGTGTCAGCACTGGGTCTGACTGAGGGCCTCCAGGAGAGAAGCCCAAGCAAGACGCGCCCCGAGGAGCGTCTTGCCACATGTCAGCACTCGGTCTGACTGAACGCCTCCAGGAGAGAAGCCCCAGCAAGACGCGCCCCGAGGAGAGTCTTGCCACATGTAAGCACTGGGTCTGACTGAGCGCCTCCAGGAGAGAGGCCCCAGCAAGACGCGCCCCGAGGTGCGTCTTGCCTTATGTCAGCACTCGGTCTGACTGAGCGCCTCCAGGAGAGAGGCCCAAGCAAGACGCGTCCCGAGGAGTGTCTTGCCACATGTCAACAATGAGTCTGACTGAGGGCCTCCAGGAGAGAAGCCCAAGCAAGACGCGTCCCGAGGAGTGTCTTGCCACATGTCAACAATGGGTCTGACTGAGGGCCTCCAGGAGAGAAGCCCAAGCAAGACGCGCCCCGAGGAGCGTCTTGCCACGTGTCAGCACTCGGTCTGACTGAGCGCCTCCAAGAGAGAGGCCCAAGCAAGACGCACCCCGAGGAGCGTCTTGCCACATGTCAACAATGGGTCTGACTGAGGGCCTCCAGGAGAGAAGCCCAAGCAGGACGCGCCCCGAGGAGCGTCTTGCCACATGTCAACAATGGGTCTGACTGAGGGCCTCCAAGAGAGAAGCCCAAGCAAGACGCACCCCGAGGAGCGTCTTGCACCATGTCAACACTGGGTCTGACTGAGCACCTCCAGGAGAGAGGCCCAAGCAAGACTCGCCCCGAGGAGCGTCTTGCCACATATCAACAATGGGTCTGACTGAGGGCCTCCATGAGAGAAGCCCAAGCAAGAAGGGCCCCGAGGAGCGTCTTGCCACATGTCAGCACTCGGTCTGACTGAGCGCCTCCAGGAGAGAGGCCCAAGCAAGACGCGCCCCGAGGAGCGTCTTGCCACGTATCAACAATGGGTCTGACTGAGGGCCTCCATGAGAGAAGCCCAAGCAAGACGCGCCCCGAGGAGCGTCTTGTCACGTGTCAACACTGGGTCTGACTGAGCGTCTCCAGGAGAGAGGCCCAAGCAAGTCGCGCCCCGAGGAGCGTCTTGCCACATGTCACCACTGGGTCTGACTGAGCGCCTCCAGGAGAGAGGCCCAAGCAAGACGCGCCCCGAGGAGCGTCTTGCCACATGTCAACAATGAGTCTGACTGAGGGCCTCCAGGAGAGAAGCCCAACTAAGACGCGTCCCGAGGAGTGTCTTGCCACATGTCAACAATGGGTCTGACTGAGGGCCTCCAGGAGAGAAGCCCAAGCAAGACGCGCCCCGAGGAGCGTCTTGCCACGTGTCAGCACTCGGTCTGACTGAGCGCCTCCAGGAGAGAGGCCCAAGCTAGACGCACCCCGAGGAGCGTCTTGACACATGTCAACACTGGGGCTGACAGAGGGCCTCCAGGAGAGAGGCCCAAGCAAGATGCGCCCCGAGGAGCGTCTTGCCTTATGTCAGCACTCGGTCTGACTGAGCGCCTCCAGGAGAGAGGCCCAAGCAAGACGCGCCCCGAGGAGCGTCTTGCCACGTGTCAACAATGAGTCTGACTGAGGGCCTCCAGGAGAGAAGCCCAACTAAGACGCGTCCCGAGGAGTGTCTTGCCACATGTCAACAATGGGTCTGACTGAGGGCCTCCAGGAGAGAAGCCCAAGCAAGACGCGCCCCGAGGAGCGTCTTGCCACGTGTCAGCACTGGGTCTGACTGAGGGCCTCCAGGAGAGAAGCCCAAGCAAGACGCGCCCCGAGGAGCGTCTTGCCACATGTCAGCACTCGGTCTGACTGAACGCCTCCAGGAGAGAAGCCCCAGCAAGACGCGCCCCGAGGAGAGTCTTGCCACATGTAAGCACTGGGTCTGACTGAGCGCCTCCAGGAGAGAGGCCCCAGCAAGACGCGCCCCGAGGTGCGTCTTGCCTTATGTCAGCACTCGGTCTGACTGAGCGCCTCCAGGAGAGAGGCCCAAGCAAGACGCGTCCCGAGGAGTGTCTTGCCACATGTCAACAATGAGTCTGACTGAGGGCCTCCAGGAGAGAAGCCCAAGCAAGACGCGTCCCGAGGAGTGTCTTGCCACGTGTCAGCACTCGGTCTGACTGAGCGCCTCCAAGAGAGAGGCCCAAGCAAGACGCACCCCGAGGAGCGTGTTGACACATGTCAACACTGGGGCTGACAGAGGGCCTCCAGGAGAGAGGCCCAAGCAAGATGCGCCCCGAGGAGCGTCTTGCCACATGTAAACAATGGGTCTGACTGAGGGCCTCCAGGAGAGAAGCCCAAGCAAGACGCGCCCCGAGGAGCGTCTTGCCACATGTCAGCACTCGGTCTGACTGAGCGCCTCCAGGAGAGAGGCCCAAGCAAGACGCGCCCCGAGGAGCGTCTTGCCACATATCAACAATGGGTCTGACTGAGGGCCTCCATGAGAGAAGCCCAAGCAAGACGCGCCCCGAGGAGCGTCTTGTCACGTGTCAACACTGGGTCTGACTGAGCGTCTCCAGGAGAGAGGCCCAAGCAAGACGCGCCCCGAGGAGCGTCTTGCCACATGTCACCACTGGGTCTGACTGAGCGCCTCCAGGAGAGAGGCCCAAGCAAGATGCGTCCCGAGGAGTGTCTTGCCACATGTCAACAATGAGTCGGACTGAGGGCCTCCAGGAGAGAAGCCCAAGCAAGACGCGTCCCGAGGAGTGTCTTGCCACATGTCAACAATGGGTCTGACTGAGGGCCTCCAGGAGAGAAGCCCAAGCAAGACGCGCCCCGAGGAGCGTCTTGCCACGTGTCAGCACTCGGTCTGACTGAGCGCCTCCAGGAGAGAGGCCCAAGCAAGACGCACCCCGAGGAGCGTCTTGACACATGTCAACACTGGGGCTGACAGAGGGCCTTCAGGAGAGAGGCCCAAGCAAGATGCGCCCCGAGGAGCGTCTTGCCTTATGTCAGCACTCGGTCTGACTGAGCGCCTCCAGGAGAGAGGCCCAAGCAAGACGCGCCCCGAGGAGCGTCTTGCCACATGTCAACAATGGGTCTGACTGAGGGCCTCCAGGAGAGAAGCCCAAGCAAGACGCGCCCCGAGGAGCGTCTTGCCACATGTCAACAATGGGTCTGACTGAGGGCCTCCAAGAGAGAAGCCCAAGCAAGACGCGCCCCGAGGAGCGTCTTGCACCATGTCAACACTGGGTCTGACTGAGCACCTCCAGGAGAGAGGCCCAAGCAAGACTCGCCCCGAGGAGCGTCTTGCCACATATCAACAATGGGTCTGACTGAGGGCCTCCATGAGAGAAGCCCAAGCAAGAAGCGCCCCGAGGAGCGTCTTGCCACATGTCAGCACTCGGTCTGACTGAGCGCCTCCAGGAGAGAGGCCCAAGCAAGACGCGCCCCGAGGAGCGTCTTGCCACATATCAACAATGGGTCTGACTGAGGGCCTCCATGAGAGAAGCCCAAGCAAGACGCGCCCCGAGGAGCGTCTTGTCACATGTCAACACTGGGTCTGACTGAGCGTCTCCAGGAGAGAGGCCCAAGCAAGACCCGCCCCGAGGAGCGTCTTGCCACATGTCACCACTGGGTCTGACTGAGCGCCTCCAGGAGAGAGGCCCAAGCAAGACGCGCCCCGAGGAGCGTCTTGCCACATGTCAACAATGAGTCTGACTGAGGGCCTCCAGGAGAGAAGCCCAACTAAGACGCGTCCCGAGGAGTGTCTTGCCACATGTCAGCACTCGGTCTGACTGAACGCCTCCAGGAGAGAAGCCCCAGCAAGACGCGCCCCGAGGAGCGTCTTGCCACATGTAAGCACTGGGTCTGACTGAGCGCCTCCAGGAGAGAGGCCCCAGCAAGACGCGCCCCGAGGTGCGTCTTGCCTTATGTTAGCACTCGGTCTGACTGAGCGCCTCCAGGAGAGAGGCCCAAGCAAGACGCGTCCCGAGGAGCGTCTTGTCACGTGTCAACACTGGGTCTGACTGAGCGTCTCCAGGAGAGAGGCCCAAGCAAGACGCGCCCCGAGGAGCGTCTTGCAACATGTCACCACTGGGTCTGACTGAGCGCCTCCAGGAGAGAGGCCCAAGGTAGACGCGTCCCGAGGAGTGTCTTGCCACATGTCAACAATGAGTCTGACTGAGGGCCTCCAGGAGAGAAGCGCAAGCAAGACGCGTCCCGAGGAGTGTCTTGCCACATGTCAACAATGGGTCTGACTGAGGGCCTCCAGGAGAGAAGCCCAAGCAAGACGCGCCCCGAGGAGCGTCTTGCCACGTGTCAGCACTCGGTCTGACTGAGCGCCTCCAGGAGAGAGGCCCAAGCTAGACGCACCCCGAGGAGCGTCTTGACACATGTCAACACTGGGGCTGACAGAGGGCCTCCAGGAGAGAGGCCCAAGCAAGATGCGCCCCGAGGAGCGTCTTGCCTTATGTCAGCACTCGGTCTGACTGAGCGCCTCCAGGAGAGAGGCCCAAGCAAGACGCGCCCCGAGGAGCGTCTTGCCACATGTCAACAATGGGTCTGACTGAGGGCCTCCAGGAGAGAAGCCCAAGCAGGACGCGCCCCGAGGAGCGTCTTGCCACATGTCAACAATGGGTCTGACTGAGGGCCTCCAAGAGAGAAGCCCAGGCAAGACGCACCCCGAGGAGCGTCTTGCACCATGTCAACACTGGGTCTGACTGAGCACCTCCAGGAGAGAGGCCCAAGCAAGACTCGCCCCGAGGAGCGTCTTGCCACATATCAACAATGGGTCTGACTGAGGGCCTCCATGAGAGAAGCCCAAGCAAGAAGCGCCCCGAGGAGCGTCTTGCCACATGTCAGCACTCGGTCTGACTGAGCGCCTCCAGGAGAGAGGCCCAAGCAAGACGCGCCCCGAGGAGCGTCTTGCCACGTATCAACAATGGGTCTGACTGAGGGCCTCCATGAGAGAAGCCCAAGCAAGACGCGCCCCGAGGAGCGTCTTGTCACGTGTCAACACTGGGTCTGACTGAGCGTCTCCAGGAGAGAGGCCCAAGCAAGTCGCGCCCCGAGGAGCGTCTTGCCACATGTCACCACTGGGTCTGACTGAGCGCCTCCAGGAGAGAGGCCCAAGCAAGACGTGCCCCGAGGAGCGTCTTGCCACATGTCAACAATGAGTCTGACTGAGGGCCTCCAGGAGAGAAGCCCAACTAAGACGCGTCCCGAGGAGTGTCTTGCCACATGTCAACAATGGGTCTGACTGAGGGCCTCCAGGAGAGAAGCCCAAGCAAGACGCGCCCCGAGGAGCGTCTTGCCACGTGTCAGCACTCGGTCTGACTGAGCGCCTCCAGGAGAGAGGCCCAAGCTAGACGCACCCCGAGGAGCGTCTTGACACATGTCAACACTGGGGCTGACAGAGGGCCTCCAGGAGAGAGGCCCAAGCAAGATGCGCCCCGAGGAGCGTCTTGCCTTATGTCAGCACTCGGTCTGACTGAGCGCCTCCAGGAGAGAGGCCCAAGCAAGACGCGCCCCGAGGAGCGTCTTGCCACATGTCAACAATGGGTCTGACTGAGGGCCTCCAAGAGAGAAGCCCAAGCAAGACGCACCCCGAGGAGCGTCTTGCACCATGTCAACACTGGGTCTGACTGAGCACCTCCAGGAGAGAGGCCCAAGCAAGACTCGCCCCGAGGAGCGTCTTGCCACATATCAACAATGGGTCTGACTGAGGGCCTCCATGAGAGAAGCCCAAGCAAGAAGCGCCCCGAGGAGCGTCTTGCCACATGTCAGCACTCGGTCTGACTGAGCGCCTCCAGGAGAGAGGCCCAAGCAAGACGCGCCCCGAGGAGCGTCTTGCCACGTATCAACAATGGGTCTGACTGAGGGCCTCCATGAGAGAAGCCCAAGCAAGACGCGCCCCGAGGAGCGTCTTGTCACGTGTCAACACTGGGTCTGACTGAGCGTCTCCAGGAGAGAGGCCCAAGCAAGTCGCGCCCCGAGGAGCGTCTTGCCACATGTCACCACTGGGTCTGACTGAGCGCCTCCAGGAGAGAGGCCCAAGCAAGACGCGCCCCGAGGAGCGTCTTGCCACATGTCAACAATGAGTCTGACTGAGGGCCTCCAGGAGAGAAGCCCAACTAAGACGCGTCCCGAGGAGTGTCTTGCCACATGTCAGCACTCGGTCTGACTGAACGCCTCCAGGAGAGAAGCCCCAGCAAGACGCGCCCCGAGGAGCGTCTTGCCACATGTAAGCACTGGGTCTGACTGAGCGCCTCCAGGAGAGAGGCCCCAGCAAGACGCGCCCCGAGGTGCGTCTTGCCTTGTGTCAGCACTCGGTCTGACTGAGCGCCTCCAGGAGAGAGGCCCAAGCAAGACGCGTCCCGAGGAGCGTCTTGCCACATGTAAACAATGGGTCTGACTGAGGGCCTCCAGGAGAGAAGCCCAAGCAAGACGCGCCCCGAGGAGCGTCTTGCCACATGTCAACAATGGGTCTGACTGAGGGCCTCCAAGAGAGAAGCCCAAGCAAGACGCGCCCCGAGGAGCGTCTTGCACCATGTCAACACTGGGTCTGACTGAGCACCTCCAGGAGAGAGGCCCAAGCAAGACTCGCCCCGAGGAGCGTCTTGCCACATATCAACAATGGGTCTGACTGAGGGCCTCCATGAGAGAAGCCCAAGCAAGAAGCGCCCCGAGGAGCGTCTTGCCACATGTCAGCACTCGGTCTGACTGAGCGCCTCCAGGAGAGAGGCCCAAGCAAGACGCGCCCCGAGGAGCGTCTTGCCACATATCAACAATGGGTCTGACTGAGGGCCTCCATGAGAGAAGCCCAAGCAAGACGCGCCCCGAGGAGCGTCTTGTCACGTGTCAACACTGGGTCTGACTGAGCGTCTCCAGGAGAGAGGCCCAAGCAAGACGCGCCCCGAGGAGCGTCTTGCCACATGTCACCACTGAGTCTGACTGAGCGCCTCCAGGAAAGAGGCCCAAGCAAGACGCGCCCCGAGGAGCGTCTTGCCACATGTCAACAATGAGTCTGACTGAGGGCCTCCAGGAGAGAAGCCCAACTAAGACGCGTCCCGAGGAGTGTCTTGCCACATGTCAGCACTCGGTCTGACTGAACGCCTCCAGGAGAGAAGCCCCAGCAAGACGCGCCCCGAGGAGCGTCTTGCCACATGTAAGCACTGGGTCTGACTGAGCGCCTCCAGGAGAGAGGCCCCAGCAAGACGCGCCCCGAGGTGCGTCTTGCCTTATGTCAGCACTCGGTCTGACTGAGCGCCTCCAGGAGAGAGGCCCAAGCAAGAAGCGTCCCGAGGAGTGTCTTGCCACATGTCAACAATGAGTCTGACTGAGGGCCTCCAGGAGAGAAGCCCAAGCAAGACGCGTCCCGAGGAGTGTCTTGCCACATGTCAACAATGGGTCTGACTGAGGGCCTCCAGGAGAGAAGCCCAAGCAAGACGCGCCCCGAGGAGCGTCTTGCCACGTGTCAGCACTCGGTCTGACTGAGCGCCTCCAGGAGAGAGGCCCAAGCAAGACGCACCCCGAGGAGCGTCTTGACACATGTCAACACTGGGGCTGACAGAGGGCCTCCAGGAGAGAGGCCCAAGCAAGATGCGCCCCGAGGAGCGTCTTGCCACATGTAAACAATGGGTCTGACTGAGGGCCTCCAGGAGAGAAGCCCAAGCAAGACGCGCCCCGAGGAGCGTCTTGCCACATGTCAGCACTCGGTCTGACTGAGCGCCTCCAGGAGAGAGGCCCAAGCAAGACGCGCCCCGAGGAGCGTCTTGCCACATGTCACCACTGGGTCTGACTGAGCGACTCCAGGAGAGAGGCCCAAGCAAGACGCACCCCGAGGAGCGTCTTGACACATGTCAACACTGGGGCTGACAGAGGGCCTCCAGGAGAGAGGCCCAAGCAAGACGCGCCCCGAGGAGCGTCTTGCCACGTATCAACAATGGGTCTGACTGAGGGCCTCCATGAGAGAAGCCCAAGCAAGACGCGCCCCGAGGAGCGTCTTGTCACGTGTCAACACTGGGTCTGACTGAGCGTCTCCAGGAGAGAGGCCCAAGCAAGACGCGCCCCGAGGAGCGTCTTGCCACATGTCACCACTGGGTCTGACTGAGCGACTCCAGGAGAGAGGCCCAAGCAAGACGCGTCCCGAGGAGTGTCTTGCCACATGTCAACAATGAGTCTGACTGAGGGCCTCCAGGAGAGAGGCCCAAGCAAGATGCGCCCCGAGGAGCGTCTTGCCACATGTAAACAATGGGTCTGAATGAGGGCCTCCAGGAGAGAAGCCCAAGCAAGACGCGCCCCGAGGAGCGTCTTGCCACATGTCAGCACTCGGTCTGACTGAACGCCTCCAGGAGAGAAGCCCCAGCAAGACGCGCCCCGAGGAGCGTCTTGCCACATGTAAGCACTGGGTCTGACTGAGCGCCTCCAGGAGAGAGGCCCCAGCAAGACGCGCCCCGAGGTGCGTCTTGCCTTATGTCAGCACTCGGTCTGACTGAGCGCCTCCAGGAGAGAGGCCCAAGCAAGAAGCGTCCCGAGGAGTGTCTTGCCACATGTCAACAATGAGTCTGACTGAGGGCCTCCAGGAGAGAAGCCCAAGCAAGACGCGTCCCGAGGAGTGTCTTGCCACATGTCAACAATGGGTCTGACTGAGGGCCTCCAGGAGAGAAGCCCAAGCAAGACGCGCCCCGAGGAGCGTCTTGCCACATGTAAACAATGGGTCTGACTGAGGGCCTCCAGGAGAGAAGCCCAAGCAAGACGCGCCCCGAGGAGCGTCTTGCCACATGTCAGCACTCGGTCTGACTGAGCGCCTCCAGGAGAGAGGCCCAAGCAAGACGCGCCCCGAGGAGCGTCTTGCCACGTATCAACAATGGGTCTGACTGAGGGCCTCCATGAGAGAAGCCCAAGCAAGACGCGCCCCGAGGAGCGTCTTGTCACGTGTCAACACTGGGTCTGACTGAGCGTCTCCAGGAGAGAGGCCCAAGCAAGACGCGCCCCGAGGAGCGTCTTGCCACATGTCACCACTGGGTCTGACTGAGCGACTCCAGGAGAGAGGCCCAAGCAAGACGCGTCCCGAGGAGTGTCTTGCCACATGTCAACAATGAGTCTGACTGAGGGCCTCCAGGAGAGAGGCCCAAGCAAGATGCGCCCCGAGGAGCGTCTTGCCACATGTAAACAATGGGTCTGACTGAGGGCCTCCAGGAGAGAAGCCCAAGCAAGACGCGCCCCGAGGAGCGTCTTGCCACATGTCAGCACTCGGTCTGACTGAACGCCTCCAGGAGAGAAGCCCCAGCAAGACGCGCCCCGAGGAGCGTCTTGCCACATGTAAGCACTGGGTCTGACTGAGCGCCTCCAGGAGAGAGGCCCCAGCAAGACGCGCCCCGAGGTGCGTCTTGCCTTATGTCAGCACTCGGTCTGACTGAGCGCCTCCAGGAGAGAGGCCCAAGCAAGAAGCGTCCCGAGGAGTGTCTTGCCACATGTCAACAATGAGTCTGACTGAGGGCCTCCAGGAGAGAAGCCCAAGCAAGACGCGTCCCGAGGAGTGTCTTGCCACATGTCAACAATGGGTCTGACTGAGGGCCTCCAGGAGAGAAGCCCAAGCAAGACGCGCCCCGAGGAGCGTCTTGCCACGTGTCAGCACTCGGTCTGACTGAGCGCCTCCAGGAGAGAGGCCCAAGCAAGACGCACCCCGAGGAGCGTCTTGACACACGTCAACACTGGGGCTGACAGAGGGCCTCCAGGAGAGAGGCCCAAGCAAGATGCGCCCCGAGGAGCGTCTTGCCACATGTAAACAATGGGTCTGACTGAGGGCCTCCAGGAGAGAAGCCCAAGCAAGACGCGCCCCGAGGAGCGTCTTGCCACATGTCAGCACTCGGTCTGACTGAGCGCCTCCAGGAGAGAGGCCCAAGCAAGACGCGCACCGAGGAGCGTCTTGCCACGTATCAACAATGGGTCTGACTGAGGGCCTCCATGAGAGAAGCCCAAGCAAGACGCGCCCCGAGGAGCGTCTTGTCACGTGTCAACACTGGGTCTGACTGAGCGTCTCCAGGAGAGAGGCCCAAGCAAGACGCGCCCCGAGGAGCGTCTTGCCACATGTCACCACTGGGTCTGACTGAGCGACTCCAGGAGAGAGGCCCAAGCAAGACGCGTCCCGAGGAGTGTCTTGCCACATGTCAACAATGAGTCTGACTGAGGGCCTCCAGGAGAGAAGCCCAAGCAAGACGCGTCCCGAGGAGTGTCTTGCCACATGTCAACAATGGGTCTGACTGAGGGCCTCCAGGAGAGAAGCCCAAGCAAGACGCGCCCCGAGGAGCGTCTTGCCACGTGTCAGCACTCGGTCTGACTGAGCGCCTCCAGGAGAGAGGCCCAAGCAAGACGCCCCCCGAGGAGCGTCTTGACACATGTCAACACTGGGGATGACAGAGGGCCTCCAGGAGAGAGGCCCAAGCAAGATGCGCCCCGAGGAGCGTCTTGCCACATGTAAACAATGGGTCTGACTGAGGGCCTCCAGGAGAGAAGCCCAAGCAAGACGCGCCCCGAGGAGCGTCTTACCACATGTCAGCACTCGGTCTGACTGAGCACCTCCAGGAGAGAGGCCCAAGCAAGACGCGCCCCGAGGAGCGTCTTGCCACTTATCAACAATGGGTCTGACTGAGGGCCTCCATGAGAGAAGCCCAAGCAAGACGCGCCCCGAGGAGCGTCTTGTCACGTGTCAACACTGGGTCTGATTGAGCGTCTCCCAGAGAGAGGCCCAAGCAAGACGCGCCCCGAGGAGCGTCTTGCCACATGTCACCACTGGGTCTGACTGAGCGCCTCCAGGAGAGAGGCCCAAGCAAGACGCGCCCCGAGGAGCGTCTTGCCACATGTAAGCACTGGGTCTGACTGAGCGCCTCCAGGAGAGAGGCCCCAGCAAGACGCGCCCCGAGGAGCGTCTTGCTTTATGTCAGCACTCGGTCTGACTGAGCGCCTCCAGGAGAGAGGCCCAAGCAAGACGCGCCCCGAGGAGCGTCTTGCCACATATCAACAATGGGTCTGACTGAGGGCCTCCATGAGAGAAGCCCAAGCAAGACGCGCCCCGAGGAGCGTCTTGTCACGTGTCAACACTGGGTCTGACTGAGCGTCTCCAGGAGAGAGGCCCAAGCAAGACGCGCCCCGAGGAGCGTCTTGCCACATGTCACCACTGGGTCTGACTGAGCGCCTCCAGGAGAGAGGCCCAAGCAAGACGCGTCCCGAGGAGTGTCTTGCCACATGTCAACAATGAGTCTGACTGAGGGCCTCCAGGAGAGAATCCCAAGCAAGACGCGTCCCGAGGAGTGTCTTGCCACATGTCAACAATGGGTCTGACTGAGGGCCTCCAGGAGAGAAGCCCAAGCAAGACGCGCCCCGAGGAGCGTCTTGCCACGTGTCAGCACTCGGTCTGACTGAGCGCCTCCAGGAGAGAGGCCCAAGCAAGACGCACCCCGAGGAGCGTCTTGACACATGTCAACACTGGGGCTGACAGAGGGCCTCCAGGAGAGAGGCCCAAGCAAGATGCGCCCCGAGGAGCGTCTTGCCACATGTAAACAATGGGTCTGACTGAGGGCCTCCAGGAGAGAAGCCCAAGCAAGACGCGCCCCGAGGAGCGTCTTGCCACATGTCAGCACTCGGTCTGACTGAGCGCCTCCAGGAGAGAGGCCCAAGCAAGACGCGCCCCGAGGAGCGTCTTGCCACTTATCAACAATGGGTCTGACTGAGGGCTTCCATGAGAGAAGCCCAAGCAAGTCGCGCCCCGAGGAGCGTCTTGTCACGTGTCAACACTGGGTCTGACTGAGCGTCTCCCAGAGAGAGGCCCAAGCAAGACGCGCCCCGAGGAGCGTCTTGCCACATGTCACCACTGGGTCTGACTGAGCGCCTCCAGGAGAGAGGCCCAAGCAAGACGCGCCCCGAGGAGCGTCTTGCCACATGTAAGCACTGGGTCTGACTGAGCGCC
Organism: Nothobranchius furzeri; assembly: GCF_043380555.1. NCBI lineage: Eukaryota > Metazoa > Chordata > Actinopteri > Cyprinodontiformes > Nothobranchiidae > Nothobranchius > Nothobranchius furzeri. The sequence goes on along the minus strand of NW_027223055.1, from coordinate 488,865 downwards.
TCCAGGAGAGAGGCCCCAGCAAGACGCGCCCCGAGGAGCGTCTTGCTTTATGTCAGCACTCGGTCTGACTGAGCGCCTCCAGGAGAGAGGCCCAAGCAAGATGCACCCCGAGACGTGTCTTGCCACATATCAACAATGGGTCTGACTGAGGGCCTCCAGGAGAGAAGCCCAAACAAGACGCGCCCCGAGGTGCGTCTTGCCTTATGTCAGCACTCGGTCTGACTGAGCGCCTCCAGGAGAGAGGCCCAACCAAGAAGCGTCCCGAGGAGTGTCTTGCCACATGTCAACAATGAGTCTGACTGAGGGCCTCCAGGAGAGAAGCCCAAGCAAGACGCGTCCCGAGGAGTGTCTTGCCACATGTCAACAATGGGTCTGACTGAGGGCCTCCAGGAGAGAAGCCCAAGCAAGACGCGCCCCGAGGAGCGTCTTGCCACGTGTCAGCACTCGGTCTGACTGAGCGCCTCCAGGAGAGAGGCCCAAGCAAGACGCACCCCGAGGAGCGTCTTGACACATGTCAACACTGGGGCTGACAGAGGGCCTCCAGGAGAGAGGCCCAAGCAAGATGCGCCCCGAGGAGCGTCTTGCCACATGTAAACAATGGGTCTGACTGAGGGCCTCCAGGAGAGAAGCCCAAGCAAGACGCGGCCCGAGGAGCGTCTTGCCACATGTCAACAATGGGTCTGACTGAGGGCCTCCAAGAGAGAAGCCCAAGCAAGACGCGCCCCGAGGAGCGTCTTGCCACATGTCAGCACTCGGTCTGACTGAGCGCCTCCAGGAGAGAGGCCCAAGCAAGACGCGCCCCGAGGAGCGTCTTGCCACTTATCAACAATGGGTCTGACTGAGGGCCTCCATGAGAGAAGCCCAAGCAAGACGCGCCCCGAGGAGCGTCTTGTCACGTGTCAACACTGGGTCTGACTGAGCGTCTCCCAGAGAGAGGCCCAAGCAAGACGCGCCCCGAGGAGCGTCTTGCCACATGTCACCACTGGGTCTGACTGAGCGCCTCCAGGAGAGAGGCCCAAGCAAGACGCGCCCCGAGGAGCGTCTTGCCACATGTAAGCACTGGGTCTGACTGAGCGCCTCCAGGAGAGAGGCCCCAGCAAGACGCGCCCCGAGGAGCGTCTTGCTTTATGTGAGCACTCGGTCTGACTGAGGGCCTCCAGGAGAGAGGCCCAAGCAAGATGCACCCCGAGACGCGTCTTGCCACATATCAACAATGGGTCTGACTGAGGGCCTCCATGAGAGAAGCCCAAGCAAGACGCGCCCCGAGGAGCCTCTTGTCACGTGTCAACACTGGGTCTGACTGAGCGTCTCCAGGAGAGAGGCCCAAGCAAGACGCGCCCCGAGGAGCGTCTTGCCACATGTCACCACTGGGTCTGACTGAGCGCCTCCAGGAGAGAGGCCCAAGCAAGACGCGCCCCGAGGAGCGTCTTGCCTTATGTCAGCACTCGGTCTGACTGAGCGCCTCCAGGAGAGAGGCCCAAGCAAGACGCGCCCCGAGGAGCGTCTTGCCACATGTCAACAATGAGTCTGACTGAGGGCCTCCAGGAGAGAAGCCCAAGCAAGACGCGCCCCGAGGAGCGTCTTGCCACATGTTAGCACTCGGTCTGACTGAGCGCCTCCAGGAGAGAGGCCCAAGCAAGACGCACCCCGAGAAGCGTCTTGCCACATGTCAACAATGAGTCTGACTGAGGGCCTCCAGGAGAGAAGCCCAAGCAAGACGCGTCCCGAGGAGTGTCTTGCCACATGTCAGCACTCGGTCTGACTGAAAGCCTCCAGGAGAGAAGCCCCAGCAAGACGCGCCCCGAGGAGCGTCTTGCCACATGTACGCACTGGGTCTGACTGAGCTCCTCCAGGAGAGAGGCCCCAGCAAGACGCGCCCCGAGGAGCGTCTTGCCTTATGTCAGCACTCGGTCTGACTGAGCACCTCCAGGAGAGAGGCCCAAGCAAGACGCGCCCCGAGGAGCGTCTTGCCACATGTCAACAATGGGTCTGACTGAGGGCCTCCAGGAGAGAAGCCCAAGAAAGACGCGCCCCGAGGAGCGTCTTGCCACATGTCAACAATGGGTCTGACTGAGGTTCTCCAAGAGAGAGGCCCAAGCAAGACGCGCCCCGAGGAGCGTCTTGTCACATGTCACCACTGGGTCTGACTGAGCGCCTCCAGGAGAGAGGCCCAAGCAAAACGCGCCCCGAGGAGCGTCTTGCCAAATGTCAACAATGAGTCTGACTGAGGGCCTCGAGGAGAGAAGCCCAAGAAAGACGTGTCCCGAGGAGCGTCTCGCCACATGTCGGCACTCGGTCTGACTGAACGCCTCTAGGAGAGAAGCCCCAGCAAGACGTGCCCCGAGGAGCGTATTGCCACATATCAACAATGGGTCTGACTGAGGGCCTCCATGAGAGAAGCCCAAGCAAGACGCGCCCCGAGGAGCGTCTTGTCACATGTCACCACTGGGTCTGACTGAGCGCCTCCTGGAGAGAGGCCCAAGCAAGACGCGCCCCGAGGAGCGTCTTGCCACATGTAAGCACTGGGTCTGACTGAGCGCCTCCAGGAGAGAGGCCCCAGCAAGACGCGCCCCGAGGAGCATCTTGCCTTATGCCAGCACTCGGTCTGACTGAGCGCCTCCAGGAGAGAGGCCCAAGCAAGACGCGCCCCGAGGAGCGTCTTGCCACATGTCAACAATGAGTCTGACTGAGGGCCTCGAGGAGAGAAGCCCAAGCAAGACGCGTCCCGAGGAGCGTCTTGCCACATGTCGGCACTCGGTCTGACTGAACTCCTCTAGGAGAGAAGGCCCAGCAAGACGCGCCCCGAGGAGCGTCTTGCCACATATCAACAATGGGTCTGACTGAGGGCCTCCAGGAGAGAAGCCCAAGCAAGACGCGCCCCGAGGAGCGTCTTGCCACATGTCAACAATGGGTCTGACTGAGGGCCTCCAGGAGAGATGCCCAAGCAAGACGCGCCCCGAGGAGCGTCTTTCCACATGTCAACAATGGGTCTGACTGAGGGCCTCCAAGAGAGAAGCCCAAGCAAGACGCGCCCCGAGGAGCGTCTTGCACCATGTCAACACTGGGTCTGACTGAGCACCTCCAGGAGAGAGGCCCAAGCAAGACTCGCCCCGAGGAGCGTCTTGCCACATATCAACAATGAGTCTGACTGAGGGCCTCCATGAGAGAAGCCCAAGCAAGACGCGCCCCGAGGAGCGTCTTGCCACATGTCAACAATGGGTCTGACTGAGGGCCTCCAGGAGAAAAGCCCAAGCAAGATGCGCCCCGAGGAGCGTCTTGCTTTATGTCAGCACTCGGTCTGACTGAGCGCCTCCAGGAGAGAGGCCCAAGCAAGACGTGCCCCGAGGAGCGTCTTGCCACATGTCAACAATGGGTCTGACTGAGGGCCTCCAGGAGAAAAGCCCAAGCAAGACGCGCCCCGAGGAGCGTCTTGCCACATGTCAACAATGGGTCTGACTGAGGGCCTCCAAGAGAGAAGCCCAAGCAAGACTCGCCCCGAGGAGCGTCTTGCCACATATCAACAATGGGTCTGACTGAGCGCCTCCAGGAGAGAGGCCCAAGCAAGACGCGCCCCGAGGAGCGTCTTGCCACATGTCAACAATGAGTCTGACTGAGGGCCTCGAGGAGAGAAGCCCAAGCAAGACGCGTCCCGAGGAGCGTCTTGCCACATGTCGGCACTCGGTCTGACTGAGCGCCTCCAGGAGAGAGGCCCAAGCAAGATGCACCCCGAGACGCGTCTTGCCACATATCAACAATGGGTCTGACTGAGGGCCTCCATGAGAGAAGCCCAAGCAAGACGCGCCCCGAGGAGCGTCTTGTCACATGTCAACAATGAGTCTGACTGAGCGCCTCCAGGAGAGAGGCCCAAGCAAGACGCGCCCCGAGGAGCGTCTTGCCACATGTCAACAATGAGTCTGACTGAGGGCCTCCAGGAGAGAGGCCCAAGCAAGACGCGTCCCGAGGAGCGTCTTGCCACATGTCGGCACTCGGTCTGACTGAACTCCTCTAGGAGAGAAGCCCCAGCAAGACGCACCCCGAGAAGCGTCTTGCCACATGTCAACAATGAGTCTGACTGAGGGCCTCCAGGAGAGAAGCCCAAGCAAGACGCGTCCCGAGGAGTGTCTTGCCACATGTCAGCACTCGGTCTGACTGAACGCCTCCAGGAGAGAAGCCCCAGCAAGACGCGCCCCGAGGAGCGTCTTGCCACATGTACGCACTGGGTCTGACTGAGCTCCTCCAGGAGAGAGGCCCCAGCAAGACGCGCCCCGAGGAGCGTCTTGCCTTATGTCAGCACTCGGTCTGACTGAGCGCCTCCAGGAGAGAGGCCCAAGCAAAACGCGCCCCGAGGAGCGTCTTGCCACATGTCAACAATGAGTCTGACTGAGGGCCTCGAGGAGAGAAGCCCAAGCAAGATGCGTCCCGAGGAGCGTCTCGCCACATGTCGGCACTCGGTCTGACTGAACGCCTCTAGGAGAGAAGCCCCAGCAAGACGTGCCCCGAGGAGCGTATTGCCACATATCAACAATGGGTCTGACTGAGGGCCTCCATGAGAGAAGCCCAAGCAAGACGCGCCCCGAGGAGCGTCTTGTCACATGTCACCACTGGGTCTGACTGAGCGCCTCCTGGAGAGAGGCCCAAGCAAGACGCGCCCCGAGGAGCGTCTTGCCACATGTAAGCACTGGGTCTGACTGAGCGCCTCCAGGAGAGAGGCCCCAGCAAGACGCGCCCCGAGGAGCATCTTGCCTTATGCCAGCACTCGGTCTGACTGAGCGCCTCCAGGAGAGAGGCCCAAGCAAGACGCGCCCCGAGGAGCGTCTTGCCACATGTCAACAATGAGTCTGACTGAGGGCCTCGAGGAGAGAAGCCCAAGCAAGACGCGTCCCAAGGAGCGTCTTGCCACATGTCGGCACTCGGTCTGACTGAACTCCTCTAGGAGAGAAGCCCCAGCAAGACGCGCCCCGAGGAGCGTCTTGCCACATATCAACAATGGGTCTGACTGAGGGCCTCCAGGAGAGAGGCCCAAGCAAGATGCGCCCCGAGGAGCGTCTTGCCACATGTCAACAATGGGTCTGACTGAGGGCCTCCAGGAGAGAAGCCCAAGCAAGACGCGCCCCGAGGAGCGTCTTGCCAAATGTTAGCACTCGGTCTGACTGAGCGCCTCCAGGAGAGAGGCCCAAGCAAGAAGCGCCCCGAGGAGCGTCTTGCCACATGTCAACAATGGGTCTGACTGAGGGCCTCCAGGAGAGAAGCCCAAGCAAGACGCGCCCCGAGGAGCGTCTTGCCACATGTTAGCACTCGGTCTGACTGAGCGCCTCCAGGAGAGAGTACCAAGCAAGACGCACCCCGAGAAGCGTCTTGCCACATGTCAACAATGAGTCTGACTGAGGGCCTCCAGGAGAGAAGCCCAAGCAAGACGCGTCCCGAGGAGTGTCTTGCCACATGTCAGCACTCGGTCTGACTGAACGCCTCCAGGAGAGAAGCCCCAGCAAGACGCGCCCCGAGGAGCGTCTTGCCACATGTAAGCACTGGGTCTGACTGAGCGCCTCCAGGAGAGAGGCCCCAGCAAGACGCGCCCCGAGGAGCGTCTTGCCTTGTGTCAGCACTCGGTCTGACTGAGCGCCTCCAGGAGAGAGGCCCAAGCAAGACGCGCCCCGAGGAGCGTCTTGCCACATGTCAACAATGGGTCTGACTGAGGGCCTCCAGGAGAGAAGCCCAAGCAAGACGCGCCCCGAGGAGCGTCTTGCCACATGTCAACAATGGGTCTGACTGAGGGCCTCCAGGAGAGATGCCCAAGCAAGACGCGCCCCGAGGAGCGTCTTTCCACATGTCAACAATGGGTCTGACTGAGGGCCTCCAAGAGAGAAGCCCAAGCAAGACGCGCCCCGAGGAGCGTCTTGCACCATGTCAACACTGGGTCTGACTGAGCACCTCCAGGAGAGAGGCCCAAGCAAGACTCGCCCCGAGGAGCGTATTGCCACAAATCAACAATGGGTCTGACTGAGGGCCTCCATGAGAGAAGCCCAAGCAAGACGCGCCCCGAGGAGCGTCTTGCCACATGTCAACAATGGGTCTGACTGAGGGCCTCCAGGAGAAAAGCCCAAGCAAGACGCGCCCCGAGGAGCGTCTTGCTTTATGTCAGCACTCGGTCTGACTGAGCGCCTCCAGGAGAGAGGCCCAAGCAAGACGCGCCCCGAGGAGCGTCTTGCCACATGTCAACAATGAGTCTGACTGAGGGCCTCCAGGAGAGAAGCCCAAGCAAGACGCGTCCCGAGGAGTGTCTTGCCACATGTCAGCACTCGGTCTGACTGAACGCCTCCAGGAGAGAAGCCCCAGCAAGACGCGCCCCGAGGAGCGTCTTGCCACATGTACGCACTGGGTCTGACTGAGCTCCTCCAGGAGAGAGGCCCCAGCAAGACGCGCCCCGAGGAGCGTCTTGCCTTATGTCAGCACTCGGTCTGACTGAGCGCCTCCAGGAGAGAGGCCCAAGCAAGACGCGCCCCGAGGAGCGTCTTGCCACATGTCAACAATGGGTCTGACTGAGGGCCTCCAGGAGAGAAGCCCAAGCAAGACGCGCCCCGAGGAGCGTCTTGCCACATGTCAACAATGGGTCTGACTGAGGTTCTCCAAGAGAGAGGCCCAAGCAAGACGCGCCCCGAGGAGCGTCTTGTCACATGTCACCACTGGGTCTGACTGAGCGCCTCCAGGAGAGAGCCCCAAGCAAAACGCGCCCCGAGGAGCGTCTTGCCACATGTCAACAATGAGTCTGACTGAGGGCCTCGAGGAGAGAAGCCCAAGCAAGACGCGTCCCGAGGAGCGTCTCGCCACATGTCGGCACTCGGTCTGACTGAACGCCTCTAGGAGAGAAGCCCCAGCAAGACGTGCCCCGAGGAGCGTATTGCCACATATCAACAATGGGTCTGACTGAGGGCCTCCATGAGAGAAGCCCAAGCAAGACGCGCCCCGAGGAGCGTCTTGTCACATGTCACCACTGGGTCTGACTGAGCGCCTCCTGGAGAGAGGCCCAAGCAAGACGCGCCCCGAGGAGCGTCTTGCCACATGTAAGCACTGGGTCTGACTGAGCGCCTCGAGGAGAGAGGCCCCAGCAAGACGCGCCCCGAGGAGCATCTTGCCTTATGCCAGCACTCGGTCTGACTGAGCGCCTCCAGGAGAGAGGCCCAAGCAAGACGCGCCCCGAGGAGCGTCTTGCCACATGTCAACAATGAGTCTGACTGAGGGCCTCGAGGAGAGAAGCCCAAGCAAGACGCGTCCCGAGGAGCGTCTTGCCACATGTCGGCACTCGGTCTGACTGAACTCCTCTAGGAGAGAAGCCCCAGCAAGACGCGCCCCGAGGAGCGTCTTGCCACATATCAACAATGGGTCTGACTGAGGGCCTCCAGGAGAGAGGCCCAAGCAAGATGCGCCCCGAGGAGCATCTTGCCACATGTCAACAATGGGTCTGACTGAGGGCCTCCAGGAGAGAAGCCCAAGCAAGACGCGCCCCGAGGAGCGTCTTGCCAAATGTTAGCACTCGGTCTGACTGAGCGCCTCCAGGAGAGAGGCCCAAGCAAGAAGCGCCCCGAGGAGCGTCTTGCCACATGTCAACAATGGGTCTGACTGAGGGCCTCCAGGAGAGAAGCCCAAGCAAGACGAGCCCCGAGGAGCGTCTTGCCACATGTTAGCACTCGGTCTGACTGAGCGCCTCCAGGAGAGAGTACCAAGCAAGACGCACCCCGAGAAGCGTCTTGCCACATGTCAACAATGAGTCTGACTGAGGGCCTCCAGGAGAGAAGCCCAAGCAAGACGCGTCCCGAGGAGTGTCTTGCCACATGTCAGCACTCGGTCTGACTGAACGCCTCCAGGAGAGAAGCCCCAGCAAGACGCGCCCCGAGGAGCGTCTTGCCACATGTAAGCACTGGGTCTGACTGAGCGCCTCCAGGAGAGAGGCCCCAGCAAGACGCGCCCCGAGGAGCGTCTTGCCTTGTGTCAGCACTCGGTCTGACTGAGCGCCTCCAGGAGAGAGGCCCAAGCAAGACGCGCCCCGAGGAGCGTCTTGCCACATGTCAACAATGGGTCTGACTGAGGGCCTCCAGGAGAGAAGCCCAAGCAAGACGCGCCCCGAGGAGCGTCTTGCCACATGTCAACAATGGGTCTGACTGAGGGCCTCCAGGAGAGATGCCCAAGCAAGACGCGCCCCGAGGAGCGTCTTTCCACATGTCAACAATGGGTCTGACTGAGGGCCTCCAAGAGAGAAGCCCAAGCAAGACGCGCCCCGAGGAGCGTCTTGCACCATGTCAACACTGGGTCTGACTGAGCACCTCCAGGAGAGAGGCCCAAGCAAGACTCGCCCCGAGGAGCGTCTTGCCACATATCAACAATGGGTCTGACTGAGGGCCTCCATGAGAGAAGCCCAAGCAAGACGCGCCCCGAGGAGCGTCTTGCCACATGTCAACAATGGGTCTGACTGAGGGCCTCCAGGAGAAAAGCCCAAGCAAGACGCGCCCCGAGGAGCGTCTTGCTTTATGTCAGCACTCGGTCTGACTGAGCGCCTCCAGGAGAGAGGCCCAAGCAAGACGCGCCCCGAGGAGCGTCTTGCCACATGTCAACAATGGGTCTGACTGAGGGCCTCCAGGAGAAAAGCCCAAGCAAGACGCGCCCCGAGGAGCGTCTTGCCACATGTCAACAATGGGTCTGACTGAGGGCCTCCAAGAGAGAAGCCCAAGCAAGACTCGCCCCGAGGAGCGTCTTGCCACATATCAACAATGGGTCTGACTGAGGGCCTCCTTGAGAGAAGCCCAAGCAAGACGCGCCCCGAGGAGCGTCTTGCCACATGTTAGCACTCGGTCTGACTGAGCGCCTCCAGGAGAGAGGCCCAAGCAAGATGCACCCCGAGACGCGTCTTGCCACATATCAACAATGGGTCTGACTGAGGGCCTCCATGAGAGAAGCCCAAGCAAGACGCGCCCCGAGGAGCGTCTTGTCACGTGTCAACACTGGGTCTGACTGAGCGTCTCCAGGAGAGAGGCCCAAGCAAGACGCGCCCCGAGGAGCGTCTTCTCACATGTCACCACTGGGTCTGACTGAGCGCCTCCAGGAGAGAGGTCCAAGCAAGACGCGCCCCGAGGAGCGTCTTGCCTTATGTCAGCACTCGGTCTGACTGAGCGCCTCCAGGAGAGAGGCCCAAGCAAGACGCACCCCGAGGAGCGTCTAGCCACATGTCAACAATGAGTCTGACTGAGGGCCTCCAGGAGAGAAGCCCAAGCAAGACGCGCCCCGAGGAGCGTCTTGCCACATGTTAGCACTCGGTCTGACTGAGCGCCTCCAGGAGAGAGGCCCAAGCAAGACGCACCCCGAGAAGCGTCTTGCACCATGTCAACACTGGGTCTGACTGAGCACCTCCAGGAGAGAGGCCCAAGCAAGACTCGCCCCGAGGAGCGCCTTGCCACATATCAACAATGGGTCTGACTGAGGGCCTCCATGAGAGAAGCCCAAGCAAGACGCGCCCCGAGGAGCGTCTTGCCACATGTCAACAATGGGTCTGAACTTAGGGCCTCCAGGAGAGAAGCCCAAGCAAGACGCGCCCCGAGGAGCGTCTTGCCACATGTCAGCACTCTGTCTGTCTGTGCGCCTCCAGGAGAGAGGCCCAAGCAAGACGCGCCCCGAGGAGCGTCTTGCCACATGTCAACAATGAGTCTGACTGAACGCCTCCAGGAGAGAAGCCGCAGCAAGACGCGCCCCGAGGAGCGTCTTGTCACATGTCAACACTGGGTCTGACTGAGCGCCTCCAGGAGAGAAGCCCCAGCAAGACGCGCCCCGAGGAGCGTCTTGCCACATGTCAGCACTCTGTCTGACTGTGCGACTCCAGGAGAGAGGCCCCAAGCAAGACGCGCCCCGAGGAGCATCTTGTCACATGTCAACACTGGGTCTGACTGAGCGCCTCCAGGAGAGAAGCCCCAGCAAGACGCGCCCCGAGGAGCGTCTTGCCACATGTCAGCACTCTGTCTGACTGTGCGCCTCCAGGAGAGAGGCCCCAAGCAAGACACGCCCCGAGGAGCATCTTGCCACATGTCAACAATGAGTCTGACTGAGGGCCTCCAGGAGAGAAGCCCAAGCAAGACGCGCCCCGAGGAGCGTCTTGCCACGTGTCAGCACTCGGTCTGACTGAGCTCCTCCAGGAGAGAGGCCCAAGCAAGACGCGCCCCGAGGAGCGTCTTGCCACATATCAACAATGGATCTGACTTAGGGCCTCCATGAGAGAAGCCCAAGCAAGACGCGCCCCGAGGAGCGTCTTGTCACATGTCACCACTGGGTCTGACTGAGCGCCTCCAGGAGAGAGGCCCAAGCAAGACGCGCCCCGAGGAGCGTCTTGCCACATGTCACCACTGGGTCTGACTGAGCGCCTCCAGGAGAGAGTCCCAAGCAAGACGCGCCCTGAGGAGCGTCTTGCCACATGTCAACAATGAGTCTGACTGAGGGCCTCCAGGAGAGAAGCCCAAGCAAGACGCGTCCCGAGGAACGTCTTGCCACATGTCAGCACTCGGTCTGACTGTACGCCTCCAGGATAGAAGCCCCAGCAAGACGCGCCCCAAGGAGCGTCTTGCCACATGTAAGCTCTGGGTCTGACTGAGCACCTCCAGGAGAGAGGCCCCAGCAAGACGCGCCCCGAGGAGCGTCTTGCCTTATGTCAGCACTCGGTCTGACTGAGCGCCTCCAGGAGAGAGGCCCAAGCAAGACGCACCCCGAGGAGCGTCTTGCCACATGTCAACAATTGGTCTGACTGAGGGCCTCCAGGAGAGAAGCCCAAGCAAGATGCGCCCAAAGGAGCGTCTTGCCACATGTAAACAATGGGTCTGACTGAGGGCCTCCAGGAGAGAAGCCCAAGCAAGACGCGCCCCGAGGAGCGTCTTGCCACATGTCAGCACTCGGTCTGACTGAGCGCCTCCAGGAGAGAGGCCCAAGCAAGACGCGCCCCGAGGAGCGTCTTGCCACATATCAACAATGGGTCTGACTGAGGGCCTCCATGAGAGAAGCCCAAGCAAGACGCGCCCCGAGGAGCGTCTTGCCACATGTCAGCACTCGGTCTGACTGAACGCCTCCAGGAGAGAAGCCCCAGCAAGACACGCCCCGAGGAGTGTCTTGCCACATGTAAGCACTGGGTCTGACTGAGCGACTCCAGGAGAGAGGCCCCAGCAAGACGCGACCCGAGGAGCGTCTTGCCTTATGTCAGCACTCGGTCTGGCTGAGCGCCTCCAGGAGAGAGGCCCAAGCAAGACGCGCCCCGAGGAGCGTCTTGCCACATGTCAACAATGGGTCTGACTGAGGGCCTCCAGGAGAGAAGCCCAAGCAAGACGCGCCCCGAGGAGCGTCTTGCCACATGTCAGCACTCGGTCTCACTGAGCGACTCCAGGAGAGAGGCCCAAGCAAGACGCACCCCGAGGAGCGTCTTGACACATGTCAACACTGGGGCTGACAGAGGGCCTCCAGGAGAGAGGCCCAAGCAAGATGCGCCCCGAGGAGCGTCTTGCCACATGTAAACAATGGGTCTGACTGAGGGCCTCCAGGAGAGAAGCCCAAGCAAGACGCGCCCCGAGGAGCGTCTTGCCACATGTCAGTACTCGGTCTGACTGAGCGCCTCCAGGAGAGAGGCCCAAGCAAGACGCGCCCCGAGGAGCCTCTTGCCACATATCAACAATGGGTCTGACTGAGGGCCTCCATGAGAGAAGCCCAAGCAAGACGCGCCCCGAGGAGCGTCTTGTCACGTGTCAACACTGGGTCTGACTGAGCACCTCCAGGAGAGAGGCCCAAGCAAGACTCGCCCCGAGGAGCGTCTTGCCACATATCAACAATGGGTCTGAGTGAGGGCCTCCATGAGAGAAGCCCAAGCAAGACGCGCCCCGAGGAGCGTCTTGCCACATGTCAGCACTCGGTCTGACTGAGCGCCTCCAGAAGAGAGGCCCAAGCAAGACGCGCCCCGAGGAGCGTCTTGCCACATATCAACAATGGGTCAGACTGAGGGCCTCCTTGAGAGAAGCCCAAGCAAGACGCGCCCCGAGGAGCGTCTTGTCACGTGTCACCACTGGGTCTGACTGAGCGCCTCCAGGAGAGAGGCCCAAGCAAGACGCGCCCCGAGGAGCGTCTTGCCACATGTAAGCACTGGGTCTGACTGAGCGCCTCCAGGAGAGAAGCCCCAGCAAGACGCGCCCCGAGGAGCGTCTTACCACATGTCAGCACTCGGTTTGACTGAACGCCTCCAGGAGAGAAGCCCAAGCAAGACGCTCCCCGAGGAGCGTCTTGCCACATGTCAGCACTCGGTCTGACTGAACGCCTCCAGTAGAGAAGCCCCAGCAAGACACGCCCCGAGGAGCGTCTTGCCACATGTAAGCACTGGGTCTGACTGAGCGCCTCCAGGAGAGAGGCCCAGCAAGACGCGCCCCGAGGAGCGTCTTGCCTTATGTCAGCACTCGGTCTGACTGAGCGCCTCCAGGAGAGAGGCCCAAGCAAGACGCGCCCCGAGGAGCGTCTTGCCACATGTCAACAATGGGTCTGACTGAGGGCCTCCAGGAGAGAAGCCCAAGCAAGACGCGCCCCGAGGAGCGTCTTGCCACATGTCAGCACTCGGTCTCACCGAGCGACTCCAGGAGAGAGGCCCAAGCAAGACGCACCCCGAGGAGCGTCTTGACACATGTCAACACTGGGGCTGACAGAGGGCCTCCAGGAGAGAGGCCCAAGCAAGATGCGCCCCGAGGAGCGTCTTGCCACATGTAAACAATGGGTCTGACTGAGGGCCTCCAGGAGAGAAGCCCAAGCAAGACGCGCCCCGAGGAGCGTCTTGCCACATGTCAGCACTCGGTCTGACTGAGCGCCTCCAGGAGAGAGGCCCAAGCAAGACGCGCCCCGAGGAGCGTCTTGCCACATATCAACAATGGGTCTGACTGAGGGCCTCCATGAGAGAAGCCCAAGCAAGACGCGCCCCGAGGAGCGTCTTGTCACGTGTCAACACTGGGTCTGACTGAGCGTCTCCAGGAGAGAGGCCCAAGCAAGACGGGCCCCGAGGAGCGTCTTGCCACATGTCACCACTGGGTCTGACTGAGCGCCTCCAGGAGAGAGGCCCAAGCAAGACGTGCCCCGAGGAGCGTCTTGCCACATGTAAGCACTGGGTCTGACTGAGCACCTCCAGGAGAGAGGCCCAAGCAAGACGCGCCCCGAGGAGCGTCTTGCACCATGTCAACACTGGGTCTGACTGAGCACCTCCAGGAGAGAGGCCCAAGCAAGACTCGCCCCGAGGAGCGTCTTGCCACATATCAACAATGGGTCTGACTGAGGGCCTCCATGAGAGAAGCCCAAGCAAGACGCGCCCCGAGGAGCGTCTTGCCACATGTCAGCACTCGGTCTGACTGAGCGCCTCCAGAAGAGAGGCCCAAGCAAGACGCGCCCCGAGGAGCGTCTTGCCACATATCAACAATGGGTCTGACTGAGGGCCTCCTTGAGAGAAGCCCAAGCAAGACGCGCCCCGAGGAGCGTCTTGTCACGTGTCAACACTTGGTCTGACTGAGCATCTCCAGGAGAGAGGCCCAAGCAAGACGCGCCCCGAGGAGCGTCTTGCCACATGTCACCACTGAGTCTGACTGAGCGCCTCCAGGAGAGAGGCCCACGGAAGACGCGCCCCGAGGAGCGTCTTGCCACATGTCAACAATGAGTCTGACTGAGGGCCTCCAGGAGAGAAGCCCAAGCAAGACGCGTCCCGAGGAGTGTCTTGCCACATGTCAGCACTCGGTCTGACTGAACTCCTCCAGGAGAGAAGCCCCAGCAAGACGCGCCCCGAGGAGCGTCTTGCCACATGTAAGCACTGGGTCTGACTGAGCGCCTCCAGTAGAGAGGCCCCAGCAAGAAGCGCCCCGAGGTGCGTCTTGCCTTATGTCAGCACTCGGTCTGACTGAGCGCCTCCAGGAGAGAGGCCCAAGCAAGACGCGTCCCGAGGAGTGTCTTGCCACATGTCAACAATGAGTCTGACTGAGGGCCTCCAGGAGAGAAGCCCAAGCAAGACGCGTCCCGAGGAGTGTCTTGCCACATGTCAACAATGGGTCTGACTGAGGGCCTCCAGGAGAGAAGCCCAAGCAAGACACGCCCCGAGGAGCGTCTTGCCACATGTCAGCACTCGGTCTGACTGAGCGCCTCCAGGAAAGAGGCCCAAGCAAGACGCAGCCCGAGGAGCGTCTTGACACATGTCAACACTGGGGCTGACAGAGGGCCTCCAGGAGAGAGGCCCAAGCAAGATGCGCCCCGAGGAGCGTCTTGCCACATGTAAACAATGGGTCTGACTGAGGGTCTCCAGGAGAGAGGCCCAAGCAAGACGCGCCCCGAGGAGCGTCTTGCCACATATCAACAATGGGTCTGACTGAGGGCCTCCATGAGAGAAGCCCAAGCAAGACGCGCCCCGAGGAGCATCTTGTCACGTGTCAACACTGGATCTGACTGAGCGTCTCCAGGAGAGAGGCCCAAGCAAGACGCGCCCCGAGGAGCGTCTTGCCACATGTAAGCACTGGGTATGACTGAGCGCCTCCAGGAGAGAGGCCCCAGCAAGACGCGCCCCGAGGAGCGTCTTGCTTTATGTCAGCACTCGGTCTGACTGAGCGCCTCCAGGAGAGAGGCCCAAGCAAGACGCGCCCCGAGGAGCGTCTTGCCACATGTCAACAATGGGTCTGACTGAGGGCCTCCAGGAGAAAAGCCCAAGCAAGACGCGCCCCGAGGAGCGTCTTGCCACATGTCAACAATGGGTCTGACTGAGGGCCTCCAAGAGAGAAGCCCAAGCAAGACGCGCCCCGAGGAGCGTCTTGCACCATGTCAACACTGGGTCTGACTGAGCACCTCCAGGAGAGAGGCCCAAGCAAGACTCGCCCCGAGGAGCGTCTTGCCACATATCAACAATGGGTCTGACTGAGGGCCTCCATGAGAGAAGCCCAAGCAAGACGCGCCCCGAGGAGCGTCTTGCCACATGTTAGCACTCGGTCTGACTGAGCGCCTCCAGGAGAGAGGCCCAAGCAAGATGCACCCCGAGACGCGTCTTGCCACATATCAACAATGGGTCTGACTGAGGGCCTCCATGAGAGAAGCCCAAGCAAGACGCGCCCCGAGGAGCGTCTTGTCACGTGTCAACACTGGGTCTGACTGAGCGTCTCCTGGAGAGAGGCCCAAGCAAGACGCGCCCCGAGGAGCGTCTTCTCACATGTCACCACTGGGTCTGACTGAGCGCCTCCAGGAGAGAGGCCCAAGCAAGACGCGCCCCGAGGAGCGTCTTGCCTTATGTCAGCACTCGGTCTGACTGAGCGCCTCCAGGAGAGAGGCCCAAGCAAGACGCGCCCCGAGGAGCGTCTTGCCACATGTCAACAATGAGTCTGACTGAGGGCCTCCAGGAGAGAAGCCCAAGCAAGACGCGCCCCGAGGAGCGTCTTGCCACATGTTAGCACTCGGTCTGACTGAGCGCCTCCAGGAGAGAGGCCCAAGCAAGACGCACCCCGAGAAGCGTCTTGCCACATGTCAACAATGAGTCTGACTGAGGGCCTCCAGGAGAGAAGCCCAAGCAAGACGCGTCCCGAGGAGTGTCTTGCCACATGTCAACACTGGGGCTGACAGAGGGCCTCCAGGAGAGAGGCCCAAGCAAGATGCGCCCCGAGGAGCGTCTTGCCACATGTAAACAATGGGTCTGACTGAGGGCCTCCAGGAGAGAAGCCCAAGCAAGACGTGCCCCGAGGAGCGTCTTGTCACGTGTCAACACTGGGTCTGACTGAGCGTCTCCAGGAGAGAGGCCCAAGCAAGACGCGCCCCGAGGAGCGTCTTGCCACATGTCACCACTGGGTCTGACTGAGCGCCTCCAGGAGAGAGGCCCCAGCAAGACGCTCCCCGAGGAGCGTCTTGCTTTATGTCAGCACTCGGTCTGACTGAGCGCCTCCAGGAGAGAGGCCCAAGCAAGACTCGCCCCGAGGAGCGTCTTGCCACATATCAACAATGGGTCTGACTGAGGGCCTCCATGAGAGAAGCCCAAGCAAGACGCGCCCCGAGAAGCGTCTTGCCACATGTTAGCACTCGGTCTGACTGAGCGCCTCCAGGAGAGAGGCCGAAGCAAGATGCACCCCGAGACGCGTCTTGCCACATATCAACAATGGGTCTGACTGAGGGCCTCCATGAGAGAAGCCCAAGCAAGACGCGCCCCGAGGAGCGTCTTGTCACGTGTCAACACTGGGTCTGACTGAGCGTCTCCAGGAGAGAGGCCCAAGCAAGACGCGCCCCGAGGAGCGTCTTGCCACATGTTACCACTGGGTCTGACTGAGCGCCTCCAGGAGAGAGGCCCAAGCAAGACGCGCCCCGAGGAGCGTCTTGCCACATGTCAACAATGAGTCTGACTGAGGGCCTCCAGGAGAGAAGCCCAAGCAAGACGCGCCCCGAGGAGCGTCTTGTCACATGTTAGCACTCGGTCTGACTGAGCGCCTCCAGGAGAGAGGCCCAAGCAAGACGCACCCCGAGAAGCGTCTTGCCACATGTCAACAATGAGTCTGACTGAGGGCCTCCAGGAGAGAAGCCCAAGCAAGACGCGTCCCGAGGAGTGTCTTGCCACATGTCAGCACTCGGTCTGACTGAACGCCTCCAGGAGAGAAGCCCCAGCAAGACGCGCCCCGAGGAGCGTCCTGCCACATGTAAGCACTGGGTCTGACTGAGCTCCTCCAGGAGAGAGGCCCCAGCAAGATGCGCCCCGAGGAGCGTCTTGCCTTATGTCAGCACTCGGTCTGACTGAGCACCTCCAGGAGAGAGGCCCAAGCAAGACGCGCCCCGAGGAGCGTCTTGCCACATGTCAACAATGGGTCTGACTGAGGGCCTCCAGGAGAGAAGCCCAAGCAAGACGCGCCCCGAGGAGCGTCTTGCCACATGTCAACAATGGGTCTGACTGAGGTTCTCCAAGAGAGAAGCCCAAGCAAGACGCGCCCCGAGGAGCGTCTTGCACCATGTCAACACTGGGTCTGACTGAGCACCTCCAGGAGAGAGGCCCAAGCAAGACTCGCCCCGAGGAGCGTCTTGCCACATATCAACAATGGGTCTGACTGAGGGCCTCCATGAGAGAAGCCCAAGCAAGACGCGCCCCGAGGAGCGTCTTGCCACATATCAACAATGGGTCTGACTGAGGGCCTCCATGAGAGAAGCCCAAGCAAGACGCGCCCCGAGGAGCGTCTTGTCACATGTCACCACTGGGTCTGACTGAGCGCCTCCAGGAGAGAGGCCCAAGCAAGACGCGCCCCGAGGAGCGTCTTGTCACATTTCACCACTGGGTCTGACTGAGCGCCTCCAGGAGAGAGGCCCAAGCAAAACGCGCCCCGAGGAGCGTCTTGCCACATGTCAACAATGAGTCTGACTGAGGGCCTCGAGGAGAGAAGCCCAAGCAAGACGCGTCCCGAGGAGCGTCTTGCCACATGTCGGCACTCGGTCTGACTGAACGCCTCTAGGAGAGAAGCCCCAGCAAGACGCGCCCCGAGGAGCGTATTGCCACATATCAACAATGGGTCTGACTCAGGGCCTCCATGAGAGAAGCCCAAGCAAGACGTGCCCCGAGGAGCGTCTTGTCACATGTCACCACTGAGTCTGACTGAGCGCCTCCTGGAGAGAGGCCCAAGCAAGACGCGCCCCGAGGAGCGTCTTGCCACATGTAAGCACTGGGTCTGACTGAGCGCCTCCAGGAGAGAGGCCCCAGCAAGACGCGCCCCGGGGAGCATCTTGCCTTATGTCAGCACTCGGTCTGACTGAGCGCCTCCAGGAGAGAGGCCCAAGCAAGATGCGCCCCGAGTAGCGTCTTGCCACATGTCAACAATGAGTCTGACTGAGGGCCTCGAGGAGAGAAGCCCAAGCAAGACGCGTCCCGAGGAGCACATTGCCACATGTCGGCACTCGGTCTGACTGAACGCCTCTAGGAGAGAAGCCCCAGCAAGACGCGCCCCGAGGAGTGTCTTGCCACATATCAACAATGGGTCTGACTGAGGGCCTCCAGGAGAGAGGCCCAAGCAAGACCGCCCCGAGGAGCGTCTTGCCTTATGTCAGCACTCGGTCTGACTGAGCGCCTCCAGGAGAGAGGCCCAAGCAAGACGCGCCCCGAGGAGCGTCTTGCCACATGTAAGCACTGGGTCTGACTGAGCGCCTCCAGGAGAGAGGCCCCAGCAAGACGCGCCCCGAGGAGCGTCTTGCCTTATGTCAGCACTCGGTCTGACTGAGCGCCTCCAGGAGAGAGGCCCAAGCAAGACGCGCCCCGAGGAGCGTCACGCCACATGTCACTACTCAGTCTGACTGAGCGCCTCCAGGAGAGAGGCCCAAGCAAGACGCGCCCCGAGGAGCGTCTTACCACGTGTCAACACTGGGTCTGATTGAGGGCCTCCAGGAGAGAGGCCCAAGCAAGACGCGCCCCGAGGAGCGTGTTGCCACATCTCACCACTGGGTCTGACTGAGCGCCTCCAGGAGAGAGGCCCAAGCAAGACGCGCCCCGAGGAGCGTCTTACCACGTGTCAACACTGGGTCTGATTGAGGGCCTCCAGGAGAGAGGCCCAAGCAAGACGCGCCCCGAGGAGCGTCTTGCCACATGTCAACACTTGGTCTGACTGAGCGCCTCCAGGAGATAGGCCCAAGCAAGACGCGCCCCGAGGAGCGTCTTGCCACGTGTCACCACTGGGTCTGATTGAGCGCCTCCAGGAGAGAGGCCACAGCAAGACGCGCCCCGAGGAGCATCTTGCCTTATGTCAGCACTCGGTCTGACTGAGCGCCTCCAGGAGAGAGGCCCAAGCAAGACGCGCCCCGAGGAGCGTCTTGCCACATGTCAACAATGGGTCTGACAGAGGGCCTCCAGGAGAGAGGCCCAAGCAAGATGCGCCCCGAGGAGCGTCTTGCCACATGTAAACAATGGGTCTGACTGAGGGCCTCCAGGAGAGAAGCCCAAGCAAGACGCGCACCGAGGAGCGTCTTGCCACATGTCAGCACTCGGTCTGACTGAGCGCCTCCAGGAGAGAGGCCCAAGCAAGACGCACCCCAAGGAGAGTCTTGCCACATGTCAACAATGGGTCTGACTGAGGGCCTCCAGGAGAGAAGCCCAAGCAAGACGCGCCCCGAGGAGCGTCTTGCCACATGTCAACACTGGGTCTGACTGAGCACCTCCAGGAGAGAGGCCCAAGCAAGACACGCCCCGAGGAGAGTCTTGCCACATGTCAACACTGGGTCTGACTGAGCACCTCCAGGAGAGAGGCCCAAGCAAGACGCGCCCCGAGGAGCGTCTTGCCACATGTCAACACTGGGTCTGACAGAGGGCCTCCAGGAGAGAGGCCCAAGCAAGACGCGCCCCGAGGAGCGTCTTGCCACATGTCAACAATGAGTCTGACTGAGGGCCTCCAGGAGAGAAGCCCAAGCAAGACGCGCCCCGAGGAGCGTCTTGCCACATGTCAGCACTCGGTCTGACTGAACGCCTCCAGGAGAGAAGCCCCAGCAAGACGCGCCCCGAGGAGCGTCTTGTCACATGTCAACACTGGGTCTGACTGAGCGCCTCCAGGAGAGAAGCCCCAGCAAGACGTGCCCCGAGGAGCGTCTGGCCACATGTCAGCACTCTGTCTGACTGTGCGCCTCCAGGAGAGAGGCCCCAAGCAGGACGCGCCCCGAGGAGCATCTTGCCACATGTCAACAATGAGTCTGACTGAGGGCCTCCAGGAGAGAAGCCCAAGCAAGACGCGCCCCGAGGAGCGTCTTGCCACATGTCAGCACTCGGTCTGACTGAACGCCTCCAGGAGAGAAGCCCCAGCAAGACGCCCCCCGAGGAGTGTCTTGCCACATGTCAGCACTCGGTCTGACTGAGCGCCTCCAGGAAAGAGGCCCAAGCAAGACACGCCCAAAGGAGCGTCTTACCACGTGTCAACACTGGGTCTGATTGAGGGCCTCCAGGAGAGAGGCCCAAGCAAGACGCGCCCCGAGGAGCGTGTTGCCACATCTCACCACTGGGTCTGACTGAGCGCCTCCAGGAGAGAGGCCCAAGCAAGACGCGCCCCGAGGAGCGTCTTGCCACATGTCAACACTTGGTCTGACTGAGCGCCTCCAGGAGATAGGCCCAAGCAAGACGCGCCCCGAGGAGCGTCTTGCCACGTGTCACCACTGGGTCTGATTGAGCGCCTCCAGGAGAGAGGCCACAGCAAGACGCGCCCCGAGGAGCATCTTGCCTTATGTCAGCACTCGGTCTGACTGAGCGCCTCCAGGAGAGAGGCCCAAGCAAGACGCGCCCCGAGGAGCGTCTTGCCACATGTCAACAATGGGTCTGACAGAGGGCCTCCAGGAGAGAGGCCCAAGCAAGATGCGCCCCGAGGAGCGTCTTGCCACATGTAAACAATGGGTCTGACTGAGGGCCTCCAGGAGAGAAGCCCAAGCAAGACGCGCACCGAGGAGCGTCTTGCCACATGTCAGCACTCGGTCTGACTGAGCGCCTCCAGGAGAGAGGCCCAAGCAAGACGCACCCCAAGGAGAGTCTTGCCACATGTCAACAATGGGTCTGACTGAGGGCCTCCAGGAGAGAAGCCCAAGCAAGACGCGCCCCGAGGAGCGTCTTGCCACATGTCAACACTGGGTCTGACTGAGCACCTCCAGGAGAGAGGCCCAAGCAAGACACGCCCCGAGGAGAGTCTTGCCACATGTCAACACTGGGTCTGACTGAGCACCTCCAGGAGAGAGGCCCAAGCAAGACGCGCCCCGAGGAGCGTCTTGCCACATGTCAACACTGGGTCTGACAGAGGGCCTCCAGGAGAGAGGCCCAAGCAAGACGCGCCCCGAGGAGCGTCTTGCCACATGTCAACACTGGGTCTGACTGAGCACCTCCAGGAGAGAGGCCCAAGCAAGACGCGCCCCGAGGAGCGTCTTGCCACATGTCAACACTGGGTCTGACTGAGCACCTCCAGGAGAGAGGCCCAAGCAAGACGCGCCCCGAGGAGAGTCTTGCCACATGTCAACAATGAGTCTGACTGAGGGCCTCCAGGAGAGAAGCCCAAGCAAGACGCGCCCCGAGGAGCGTCTTGCCACATGTCAGCACTCGGTCTGACTGAACGCCTCCAGGAGAGAAGCCCCAGCAAGACGCGCCCCGAGGAGCGTCTTGTCACATGTCAACACTGGGTCTGACTGAGCGCCTCCAGGAGAGAAGCCCCAGCAAGACGCGCCCCGAGGAGCGTCTGGCCACATGTCAGCACTCTGTCTGACTGTGCGCCTCCAGGAGAGAGGCCCCAAGCAGGACGCGCCCCGAGGAGCATCTTGCCACATGTCAACAATGAGTCTGACTGAGGGCCTCCAGGAGAGAAGCCCAAGCAAGACGCGCCCCGAGGAGCGTCTTGCCACATGTCAGCACTCGGTCTGACTGAACGCCTCCAGGAGAGAAGCCCCAGCAAGACGCCCCCCGAGGAGCGTCTTGCCACATGTCAGCACTCGGTCTGACTGAGCGCCTCCAGGAAAGAGGCCCAAGCAAGACACGCCCAAAGGAGCGTCTTGCCACATGTAAACAATGGGTCTGACTGAGGGCCTCCAGGATAGAAGCCCAAGCAAGACGCGCCCCGAGGAGCGTCTTGCCACATATCAACAATGGGTCTGACTGAGGGCCTCCATGAGAGAAGCCCAAGCAAGACGCGCCCCGAGGAGCGTCTTGCCACATGTCACCACTGGGTCTGACTGAGAGCCTCCAGGAGAGAGGCCCAAGCAAGACGCGCCCCGAGGAGCGTATTGCCACGTGTCAACACTGGGTCTGACTGAGCGTCTCCAGGAGAGAGGCCCAAGCAAGACGCGCCCCGAGGAGGGTCTTGCCACATGTCACCACTGGGTCTGACTGAGCGCTTCCAGGAGAGAGGCCCAAGCAAGACGCGCCCCGAGGAGCGTCTTACCACATGTCAGCACTCGGTCTGACTGAACGCCTCAAGGAGAGAAGCCCAAGCAAGACGCGCCCCGAAGAGCGTCTTGCCACATGTCAGCACTCGGTCTGACTGAACGCCTCCAGGAGAGAAGCCCCAGCAAGACGCGCCCCGAGGAGCGTCTTGCCACATGTAAGCACTGGGTCTGACTGAGCGCCTCCAGGAGAGAGGCCCCAGCAAGACGCGCCCCGAGGAGCGTCTTGACACATGTCAACACTGGGGCTGACACAGGGCCTCCAGGAGAGAGGCCCAAGCAAGATGCGCCCCGAGGAGCGTCTTGCCACATGTAAACAATGGGTCTGACTGAGGGCCTACAGGAGAGAAGCCCAAGCAAGACGCGCCCCGAGGAGCGTCTTGCCACATGTAAACAATGGGTCTGACTGAGGGCCTCCAGGAGAGAAGCCCAAGCAAGACGCGCCCCGAGGAGCGTCTTGCCACATGTCAACAATGGGTCTGACTGAGGGCCTCCAGGAGAGAAGCCCAAGCAAGACGCGCCCCGAGGAGCGTCTTGCCACATGTCAGCACTCGGTCTGACTGAGCGCTTCCAGGAGAGAGGCCCAAGCAAGACGCACCCCGAGGAGCGTCTTGACACATGTCAACACTGGGGCTGACAGAGGGCCTCCAGGAGAGAGGCCCAAGCAAGATGCGCCCCAAGGAGCGTCTTGCCACATGTCAGCACTCGGTCTGACTGAGCGCCTCCAGGAGAGAGGCCCAAGCAAGACGCGCCCCGAGGAGCGTCTTGCCACATATCAACAATGGGTCTGACTGAGGGCCTCCATGAGAGAAGCCCAAGCAAGACGCGCCCCGAGGAGCGCCTTGTCACGTGTCAACACTGGGTCTGACTGAGCATCTCCAGGAGAGAGGCCCAAGCAAGACGCGCCCCGAAGAGCGTCTTGCCACATGTCACCACTGGGTCTGACTGAGCGCCTCCAGGAGAGAGGCCCAAGCAAGACGCGCCCCGAGGAGCGTCTTGCCACATGTAAGCACCTGGTCTGACTGAGCGCCTCCAGTAGAGAGGCCCCAGCAAGACGCGCCCCGAGGTGCGTCTTGCCTTATGTCAGCACTCGGTCTGACTGAGCGCCTCCAGGAGAGAGGCCCAAGCAAGACGCGTCCCGAGGAGTGTCTTGCCACATGTCAACAATGAGTCTGACTGAGGGCCTCCAGGAGAGAAGCCCAAGCAAGACGCGTCCCGAGGAGTGTCTTGCCACATGTCAACAATGGGTCTGACTGAGGGCCTCCAGGAGAGAAGCCCAAGCAAGACACGCCCCGAGGATTGTCTTGCCACATGTCAGCACTCGGTCTGACTGAGCGCCTCCAGGAAAGAGGCCCAAGCAAGACGCACCCCGAGGAGCGTCTTGACACATGTCAACACTGGGGCTGACAGAGGGCCTCCAGGAGAGAGGCCCAAGCAAGATGCGCCCCGAGGAGCGTCTTGCCACATGTAAACAATGGGTCTGACTGAGGGCCTCCAGGAGAGAGGCCCAAGCAAGACGCGCCCCGAGGAGCGTCTTGCCACATATCAACAATGGGTCTGACTGAGGGCCTCCATGAGAGAAGCCCAAGCAAGACGCGCCCCGAGGAGCATCTTGTCACGTGTCAACACTGGGTCTGACTGAGCGTCTCCAGGAGAGAGGCCCAAGCAAGACGCGCCCCGAGGAGCGTCTTGCCACATGTCACCACTGGGTCTGACTGAGCGCCTCCAGGAGAGAGGCCCAAGCAAGACGCGCCCCGAGGAGCGTCTTGCCACATGTAAGCACTGGGTCTGACTGAGCGCCTCCAGGAGAGAGGCCCCAGCAAGACGCGCCCCGAGGAGCGTCTTGCTTTATGTCAGCACTCGGTCTGACTGAGCGCCTCCAGGAGAGAGGCCCAAGCAAGACGCGCCCCGAGGAGCGTCTTGCGACATGTCAACAATGGGTCTGACTGAGGGCCTCCAGGAGAAAAGCCCAAGCAAGACGCGCCCCGAGGAGCGTATTGCCACGTGTCAACACTGGGTCTGACTGAGCGTCTCCAGGAGAGAGGCCCAAGCAAGACGCGCCCCGAGGAGGGTCTTGCCACATGTCACCACTGGGTCTGACTGAGCGCTTCCAGGAGAGAGGCCCAAGCAAGACGCGCCCCGAGGAGCGTCTTACCACATGTCAGCACTCGGTCTGACTGAACGCCTCAAGGAGAGAAGCCCAAGCAAGACGCGCCCCGAAGAGCGTCTTGCCACATGTCAGCACTCGGTCTGACTGAACGCCTCCAGGAGAGAAGCCCCAGCAAGACGCGCCCCGAGGAGCGTCTTGCCACATGTAAGCACTGGGTCTGACTGAGCGCCTCCAGGAGAGAGGCCCCAGCAAGACGCGCCCCGAGGAGCGTCTTGACACATGTCAACACTGGGGCTGACACAGGGCCTCCAGGAGAGAGGCCTAAGCAAGATGCGCCCCGAGGAGCGTCTTGCCACATGTAAACAATGGGTCTGACTGAGGGCCTACAGGAGAGAAGCCCAAGCAAGACGCGCCCCGAGGAGCGTCTTGCCACATGTAAACAATGGGTCTGACTGAGGGCCTCCAGGAGAGAAGCCCAAGCAAGACGCGCCCCGAGGAGCGTCTTGCCACATGTCAACAATGGGTCTGACTGAGGGCCTCCAGGAGAGAAGCCCAAGCAAGACGCGCCCCGAGGAGCGTCTTGCCACATGTCAGCACTCGGTCTGACTGAGCGCTTCCAGGAGAGAGGCCCAAGCAAGACGCACCCCGAGGAGCGTCTTGACACATGTCAACACTGGGGCTGACAGAGGGCCTCCAGGAGAGAGGCCCAAGCAAGATGCGCCCCAAGGAGCGTCTTGCCACATGTCAGCACTCGGTCTGACTGAGCGCCTCCAGGAGAGAGGCCCAAGCAAGACGCGCCCCGAGGAGCGTCTTGCCACATATCAACAATGGGTCTGACTGAGGGCCTCCATGAGAGAAGCCCAAGCAAGACGCGCCCCGAGGAGCGCCTTGTCACGTGTCAACACTGGGTCTGACTGAGCATCTCCAGGAGAGAGGCCCAAGCAAGACGCGCCCCGAAGAGCGTCTTGCCACATGTCACCACTGGGTCTGACTGAGCGCCTCCAGGAGAGAGGCCCAAGCAAGACGCGCCCCGAGGAGCGTCTTGCCACATGTAAGCACCTGGTCTGACTGAGCGCCTCCAGTAGAGAGGCCCCAGCAAGACGCGCCCCGAGGTGCGTCTTGCCTTATGTCAGCACTCGGTCTGACTGAGCGCCTCCAGGAGAGAGGCCCAAGCAAGACGCGTCCCGAGGAGTGTCTTGCCACATGTCAACAATGAGTCTGACTGAGGGCCTCCAGGAGAGAAGCCCAAGCAAGACGCGTCCCGAGGAGTGTCTTGCCACATGTCAACAATGGGTCTGACTGAGGGCCTCCAGGAGAGAAGCCCAAGCAAGACACGCCCCGAGGAGCGTCTTGCCACATGTCAGCACTCGGTCTGACTGAGCGCCTCCAGGAAAGAGGCCCAAGCAAGACGCACCCCGAGGAGCGTCTTGACACATGTCAACACTGGGGCTGACAGAGGGCCTCCAGGAGAGAGGCCCAAGCAAGATGCGCCCCGAGGAGCGTCTTGCCACATGTAAACAATGGGTCTGACTGAGGGCCTCCAGGAGAGAGGCCCAAGCAAGACGCGCCCCGAGGAGCGTCTTGCCACATATCAACAATGGGTCTGACTGAGGGCCTCCATGAGAGAAGCCCAAGCAAGACGCGCCCCGAGGAGCATCTTGTCACGTGTCAACACTGGGTCTGACTGAGCGTCTCCAGGAGAGAGGCCCAAGCAAGACGCGCCCCGAGGAGCGTCTTGCCACATGTCACCACTGGGTCTGACTGAGCGCCTCCAGGAGAGAGGCCCAAGCAAGACGCGCCCCGAGGAGCGTCTTGCCACATGTAAGCACTGGGTCTGACTGAGCGCCTCCAGGAGAGAGGCCCCAGCAAGACGCGCCCCGAGGAGCGTCTTGCTTTATGTCAGCACTCGGTCTGACTGAGCGCCTCCAGGAGAGAGGCCCAAGCAAGACGCGCCCCGAGGAGCGTCTTGCGACATGTCAACAATGGGTCTGACTGAGGGCCTCCAGGAGAAAAGCCCAAGCAAGACGCGCCCCGAGGAGCGTCTTGCCACATGTCAACAATGGGTCTGACTGAGGGCCTCCAAGAGAGAAGCCCAAGCAAGACGCGCCCCGAGGAGCGTCTTGCACCATGTCAACACTGGGTCTGACTGAGCACCTCCAGGAGAGAGGCCCAAGCAAGACTCGCCCCGAGGAGCGTCTTGCCACATATCAACAATGGGTCTGACTGAGGGCCTCCATGAGAGAAGCCCAAGCAAGACGCGCCCCGAGGAGCGTCTTGCCACATGTTAGCACTCGGTCTGACTGAGCGCCTCCAGGAGAGAGGCCCAAGCAAGACGCGCCCCGAGGAGAGTCTTGCCACATGTCAACAATGAGTCTGACTGAGGGCCTCCAGGAGAGAAGCCCAAGCAAGACGCGCCCCGAGGAGCGTCTTGCCACATGTCAGCACTCGGTCTGACTGAACGCCTCCAGGAGAGAAGCCCCAGCAAGACGCGCCCCGAGGAGCGTCTTGTCACATGTCAACACTGGGTCTGACTGAGCGCCTCCAGGAGAGAAGCCCCAGCAAGACGCGCCCCGAGGAGCGTCTGGCCACATGTCAGCACTCTGTCTGACTGTGCGCCTCCAGGAGAGAGGCCCCAAGCAGGACGCGCCCCGTGGAGCATCTTGCCACATGTCAACAATGAGTCTGACTGAGGGCCTCCAGGAGAGAAGCCCAAGCAAGACGCGCCCCGAGGAGCGTCTTGCCACATGTCAGCACTCGGTCTGACTGAACGCCTCCAGGAGAGAAGCCCCAGCAAGACGCCCCCCGAGGAGCGTCTTGCCACATGTCAGCACTCGGTCTGACTGAGCACCTCCAGGAAAGAGGCCCAAGCAAGACACGCCCAAAGGAGCGTCTTGCCACATGTAAACAATGGGTCTGACTGAGGGCCTCCAGGATAGAAGCCCAAGCAAGACGCGCCCCGAGGAGCGTCTTGCCACATATCAACAATGGGTCTGACTGAGAGCCTCCAGGAGAGAGGCCCAAGCAAGACGCGCCCCGAGGAGCGTATTGTCACGTGTCAACACTGGGTCTGACTGAGCGTCTCCAGGAGAGAGGCCCAAGCAAGACGCGCCCCGAGGAGCGTCTTGCCACATGTCACCACTGGGTCTGACTGAGCGCCTCCAGGAGAGAGGCCCAAGCAAGACGCGCCCCGAGGAGCGTCTTGCCACATGTAAGCACTGGGTCTGACTGAGCGCCTCCAGGAGAGAGGCCCCAGCAAGACGCGCCCCGAGGAGCGTCTTGCTTTATGTCAGCACTCGGTCTGACTGAGCGCCTCCAGGAGAGAGGCCCAAGCAAGACGCGCCCCGAGGAGCGTCTTGCCACATGTCAACAATGGGTCTGACTGAGGGCCTCCAGGAGAAAAGCCCAAGCAAGACGCGCCCCGAGGAGCGTCTTGCCACATGTCAACAATGGGTCTGACTGAGGGCCTCCAAGAGAGAAGCCCAAGCAAGACGCGCCCCGAGGAGCGTCTTGCACCATGTCAACACTGGGTCTGACTGAGCACCTCCAGGAGAGAGGCCCAAGCAAGACTCGCCCCGAGGAGCGTCTTGCCACATATCAACAATGGGTCTGACTGAGGGCCTCCATGAGAGAAGCCCAAGCAAGACGCGCCCCGAGGAGCGTCTTGCCACATGTTAGCACTCGGTCTGACTGAGCGCCTCCAGGAGAGAGGCCCAAGCAAGACGCGCCCCGAGGAGAGTCTTGCCACATGTCAACAATGAGTCTGACTGAGGGCCTCCAGGAGAGAAGCCCAAGCAAGACGCGCCCCGAGGAGCGTCTTGCCACATGTCAGCACTCGGTCTGACTGAACGCCTCCAGGAGAGAAGCCCCAGCAAGACGCGCCCCGAGGAGCGTCTTGTCACATGTCAACACTGGGTCTGACTGAGCGCCTCCAGGAGAGAAGCCCCAGCAAGACGCGCCCCGAGGAGCGTCTGGCCACATGTCAGCACTCTGTCTGACTGTGCGCCTCCAGGAGAGAGGCCCCAAGCAGGACGCGCCCCGAGGAGCATCTTGCCACATGTCAACAATGAGTCTGACTGAGGGCCTCCAGGAGAGAAGCCCAAGCAAGACGCGCCCCGAGGAGCGTCTTGCCACATGTCAGCACTCGGTCTGACTGAACGCCTCCAGGAGAGAAGCCCCAGCAAGACGCCCCCCGAGGAGCGTCTTGCCACATGTCAATACTCGGTCTGACTGAGCACCTCCAGGAAAGAGGCCCAAGCAAGACACGCCCAAAGGAGCGTCTTGCCACATGTAAACAATGGGTCTGACTGAGGGCCTCCAGGATAGAAGCCCAAGCAAGACGCGCCCCGAGGAGCGTCTTGCCACATATCAACAATGGGTCTGACTGAGAGCCTCCAGGAGAGAGGCCCAAGCAAGACGCGCCCCGAGGAGCGTATTGCCACGTGTCAACACTGGGTCTGACTGAGCGTCTCCAGGAGAGAGGCCCAAGCAAGACGCTCCCCGAGGAGGGTCGTGCCACATGTCACCACTGGGTCTGACTGAGCGCTTCCAGGAGAGAGGCCCAAGCAAGACGCGCCCCGAGGAGCGTCTTACCACATGTCAGCACTCGTTCTGACTGAACGCCTCCAGGAGAGAAGCCCAAGCAAGACGCGCCCCGAAGAGCGTCTTGCCACATGTCAGCACTCGGTCTGACTGAACGCCTCCAGGAGAGAAGCCCCAGCAAGACGCGCCCCGAGGAGCGTCTTGCCACATGTAAGCACTGGGTCTGACTGAGCGCCTCCAGGAGAGAGGCCCCAGCAAGACGCGCCCCGAGGAGCGTCTTGACACATGTCAACACTGGGGCTGACACAGGGCCTCCAGGAGAGAGGCCCAAGCAAGATGCGCCCCGAGGAGCGTCTTGCCACATGTAAACAATGGGTCTGACTGAGGGCCTACAGGAGAGAAGCCCAAGCAAGACGCGCCCCGAGGAGCGTCTTGCCACATGTAAACAATGGGTCTGACTGAGGGCCTCCAGGAGAGAAGCCCAAGCAAGACACGCCCCGAGGAGCGTCTTGCCACTTGTCAACAATGGGTCTGACTGAGGGCCTCCAGGAGAGAAGCCCAAGCAAGACGCGCCCCGAGGAGCGTCTTGCCACATGTCAGCACTCGGTCTGACTGAGCGCTTCCAGGGGAGAGGCCCAAGCAAGACGCACCCCGAGGAGCGTCTTGACACATGTCAACACTGGGGCTGACAGAGGGCCTCCAGGAGAGAGGCCCAAGCAAGATGCGCCCCAAGGAGCGTCTTGCCACATGTCAGCACTCGGTCTGACTGAGCGCCTCCTGGAGAGAGGCCTAAGCAAGACGCGCCCCGAGGAGCGTCTTGCCACATATCAACAATGGGTCTGACTGAGGGCCTCCATGAGAGAAGCCCAAGCAAGACGCGCCCCGAGGAGCGCCTTGTCACGTGTCAACACTGGGTCTGACTGAGCATCTCCAGGAGAGAGGCCCAAGCAAGACGCGCCCCGAAGAGCGTCTTGCCACATGTCACCACTGGGTCTGACTAAGCGCCTCCAGGAGAGAGGCCCAAGCAAGACTCGCCCCGAGGAGCGTCTTGCCACATATCAACAATGGGTCTGACTGAGGGCCTCCATGAGAGAAGCCCAAGCAAGACGCGCCCCGAGGAGCGTCTTGCCACATGTCACCACTGGGTCTGACTGAGAGCCTCCAGGAGAGAGGCCCAAGCAAGACGCGCCCCGAGGAGCGTATTGCCACGTGTCAACACTGGGTCTGACTGAGCGTCTCCAGGAGAGAGGCCCAAGCAAGACGCGCCCCGAGGAGGGTCTTGCCACATGTCACCACTGGGTCTGACTGAGCGCTTCCAGGAGAGAGGCCCAAGCAAAACGCGCCCCGAGGAGCGTCTTACCACATGTCAGCACTCGGTCTGACTGAACGCCTCCAGGAGAGAAGCCCAAGCAAGACGCGCCCCGAAGAGCGTCTTGCCACATGTCAGCACTCGGTCTGACTGAACGCCTCCAGGAGAGAAGCCCCAGCAAGACGCGCCCCGAGGAGCGTCTTGCCACATGTAAGCACTGGGTCTGACTGAGCGCCTCCAGGAGAGAGGCCCCAGCAAGACGCGCCCCGAGGAGCGTCTTGACACATGTCAACACTGGGGCTGACACAGGGCCTCCAGGAGAGAGGCCCAAGCAAGATGCGCCCCGAGGAGCGTCTTGCCACATGTAAACAATGGGTCTGACTGAGGGCCTACAGGAGAGAAGCCCAAGCAAGACGCGCCCCGAGGAGCGTCTTGCCACATGTAAACAATGGGTCTGACTGAGGGCCTCCAGGAGAGAAGCCCAAGCAAGACGCGCCCCGAGGAGCGTCTTGCCACATGCCAACAATGAGTCTGACTGAGGGCCTCCAGGAGAGAAGCCCAAGCAAGACGCGTCCCGAGAAGCGTCTTGCCACATGTCGGCACTCGGTCTGACTGAACGCCTCTAGGAGAGAAGCCCCAGCAAGACCCGCACCGAGGAGTGTCTTGTCACGTGTCAACACTGGTCCTGACTGAGCCTCTCCAGGAGAGAGGCCCAAGCAAGACGCGCCCCGAGGAGCGTCTTGCCACATGTCACCACTGGGTTGACTGAGCGCCTCCAAGAGAGAGGCCCAAGCAAGACGCGCCCCGAGGAGCGTCTTGCCACATGTCACCACTGGGTTGACTGAGCGCCTCCAAGAGAGAGGCCCAAGCAAGACGCGCCCCGAGGAGCGTCTTGCCACATGTAAGCACTGGGTCTGACTGAGCGCCTCCAGGAGAGAGGCCCCAGCAAGACGCGCCCCGAGGAGCGTCTTGCCTTATGTCAGCACTCGGTCTGACTGAGCGCCTCCAGGAGAGAGGCCCAAGCAAGACGCGCCCCGAGGAGCGTCTTGCCACATATCAACAATGGGTCTGACTGAGGGCCTCCTTGAGAGAAGCCCAAGCAAGACGCGCCCCAAGGAGCGTCTTGTCACGTGTCAACACTGGTCCTAACTGAGCCTCTCCAGGAGAGAGGCCCAAGCAAGACGCGCCCCGAGGAGCGTCTTGCCACATGTCACCACTGGGTTGACTGAGCGCCTCCAAGAGAGAGGCCCAAGCAAGACGCGCCCCGAGGAGCGTCTTGCCTTATGTCAGCACTCGGTCTGACTGAGCGCATTCAGGAGAGAGGCCCAAGCAAGACGCGCCCCGAGGAGCGTCTTGCCACATGTCAACAATGGGTTTGACTGAGGGCCTCCAGGAGAGAAGCCCAAGCAAGACGCGCCCCGGGGAGCGTCTTGCCACATGTCAACAATGGGTCTGACTGAGGGCCTCCAAGAGAGAAGCCCAAGCAAGACGCGCCCCGAGGAGCGTCTTGCACCATGTCAACACTGGGTCTGACTGAGCACCTCCAGGAGAGAGGCCCAAGCAAGACTCGCCCCGAGGAGCGTCTTGCCACATATCAACAATGGGTCTGACTGAGGGCCTCCATGAGAGAAGCCCAAGCAAGACGCTTCCCGAGGAGCGTCTTGTCACATGTCACCACTGGGTCTGACTGAGCGCCTCCAGGAGAGAGGCCCAAGCAAGATGCGCCCCGAGGAGCGTCTTGCCACATGTCACCACTGGGTCTGACTGAGCGCCTCCAGGAGAGAGGCCCAAGCAAAACGCGCCCCGAGGAGCGTCTTGCCACATGTCAACAATGAGTCTGACTGAGGGCCTCAAGGAGAGAAGCCCAAGCAAGACGCGTCCCGAGAAGCGTCTTGCCACATGTCGGCACTCGGTCTGACTGAACGCCTCTAGGAGAGAAGCCCCAGCAAGACGCGCCCCGAGGAGCGTCTTGCCACATATCAACAATGGGGCTGACAGAGGGCCTCCAGGAGAGAGGCCCAAGCAAGACGCTCCCCGAGGAGTGTCTTGCCACATGTCACCACTGGGTCTGACTGAGCGCCTCCAGGAGAGAGGCCCAAGCAAGACGCGCCCCGAGGAGCGTCTTGCCACATGTCACTACTCAGTCTGACTGAGCGCCTCCAGGAGAGAGGCCCAAGCAAGACGCGCCCCGAGGAGCGTCTTACCACGTGTCAACACTGGGTCTGATTGAGGGCCTCCAGGAGAGAGGCCCAAGCAAGACGCGCCCCGAGGAGCGTCTTGCCACATGTCAACAATGGGTCTGACAGAGGGCCTCCAGGAGAGAGGCCCAAGCAATACGCGCCTCGAGGAGCGTGTTGCCACATGTCACCACTGGGTCTGACTGAGCGCCTCCAGGAGAGAGGCCCAAGCAAGACACGCCCCGAGGAGCGTCTTGCCACATGTCAACTCTTGGTCTGACTGAGCGCCTCCAGGAGATAGGCCCAAGCAAGACGCGCCCCGAGGAGCGTCTTGCCACGTGTCACCACTGGGTCTGATTGAGCGCCTCCAGGAGAGAGGCCACAGCAAGACGCGCCCCGAGGAGCATCTTGCCTTATGTCAGCACTCGGTCTGACTGAAGGCCTCCAGGAGAGAGGCCCAAGCAAGACGCACCCCGAGGAGCGTCTTGCCACATGTCAACAATGGGTCTGACAGAGGGCCTCCAGGAGAGAGGCCCAAGCAAGACGCTCCTCGGGGCGCGTCTTGTCACATGTCAACACTGGGTCTGACTGAGCGCCTCCAGGAGAGAAGGCCCAGCAAGACGCGCCCCGAGGAGCGTCTTGCCACATGTCAGCACTGGGTTGACTGAGCGCCTCCAGGAGATAGGCCCAAGCAAGACGCGCCCCGAGGAGCGTCTTACCACGTGTCAACACTGGGTCTGATTGAGGGCCTCCAGGAGAGAGGCCCAAGCAAGACGCGCCCCCGAGGAGCGTCTTGCCACATGTCAACAATGGGTCTGACAGAGGGCCTCCAGGAGAGAGGCCCAAGCAATACGCGCCTCGAGGAGCGTGTTGCCACATGTCACCACTGGGTCTGACTGAGCGCCTCCAGGAGAGAGGCCCAAGCAAGACACGCCCCGAGGAGCGTCTTGCCACATGTCAACACTTGGTCTGACTGAGCGCCTCCAGGAGATAGGCCCAAGCAAGACGCGCCCCGAGGAGCGTCTTGCCACGTGTCACCACTGGGTCTGATTGAGCGCCTCCAGGAGAGAGGCCACAGCAAGACGCGCCCCGAGGAGCATCTTGCCTTATGTCAGCACTCGGTCTGACTGAAGGCCTCCAGGAGAGAGGCCCAAGCAAGACGCACCCCGAGGAGCGTCTTGCCACATGTCAACACTGGGTCTGACTGAGCGCCTCCAGGAGAGAAGGCCCAGCAAGACGCGCCCCGAGGAGCGTCTTGCCACATGTCAGCACTCCGTCTGTCTGAGCGCCTCCAGGAGAAAGGCCCAAGCAAGATGCGCCCCGAGGAGCGTCTTGCCACATGTAAATAATGGGTCTGACTGAGGGCCTCCAGGAGAGAAGCCCAAGCAAGACGCGCCCCGAGGAGCGTCTTGCCACATGTCAACACTGGGTCTGACTGAGCACCTCCAGGAGAGAGGCCCAAGCAAGACGCGCCCCGAGGAGAGTCTTGCCACATGTCAACACTCGGTCTGACTGAGCGCCTCCAGGAGAGAGGCCCAAGCAAGACGCGCCCCAAGGAGCGTCTTGCCACATGTCAACAATGGGTCTGAACTTAGGGCCTCCAGGAGAGAAGCCCAAGCAAGACGCGCCCCGAGGAGCGTCTTGCCACATGTCCGCACTCTGTCTGTCTGTGTGCCTCCAGGAGAGAGGCCCAAGCAAGACGCGCCCCGAGGAGCGTCTTGCCACATGTCAACAATGAGTCTGACTGAGGGCCTCCAGGAGAGAAGCCCAAGCAAGACGCGCCCCGAGGAGCGTCTTGCCACATGTCAGCACTCAGTCTGACTGAACGCCTCCAGGAGAGAAGCCCCAGCAAGACGCGCCCCGAGGAGCATCTTGTCACATGTCAACACTAGGTCTGACTGAGCGCCTCCAGGAGAGAAGCCCCAGCAAGACGCGCCCCGAGGAGCGTCTGGCCACATGTCAGCACTCTGTCTGACTGTGCGCCTCCAGGAGAGAGGCCCCAAGCAAGACGCG
Source organism: Nothobranchius furzeri (assembly GCF_043380555.1). NCBI lineage: Eukaryota > Metazoa > Chordata > Actinopteri > Cyprinodontiformes > Nothobranchiidae > Nothobranchius > Nothobranchius furzeri. The sequence goes on along the minus strand of NW_027223055.1, from coordinate 454,799 downwards.
CCCCGAGGAGCGTCTTGCCACGTGTCAACACTGGGTCTGACTGAGCGTCTCCAGGAGAGAGGCCCAAGCAAGACGCGCCCCGAGGAGCGTCTTGCCATATGTCACCACTGGGTCTGACTGAGCGCCTCCAGGAGAGAGGCCCAAGCAAGACGCGCCCCGAGGAGCGTCTTGCCACATGTAAGCACTGGGTCTGACTGAGCGCCTCCAGGAGAGAAGCCCCAGCAAGACGCGCCCCGAGGAGCGTCTTACCACATGTCAGCACTCGGTCTGACTGAACGCCTCCAGGAGAGAAGCCCAAGCAAGACGCGCCCCGAGGAGCTCCTTGCCACATGTCAGCACTCGGTCTGACTGAACGCCTCCAGGAGAGAAGCCCCAGCAAGACACACCCCGAGGAGCGTCTTGCCACATGTAAGCACTGGGTCTGACTGAGCGCCTCCAGGAGAGAGGCCCCAGCAAGACGCGCCCCGAGGAGCATCTTGCCTTATGTCAGCACTCGGTCTGACTGAGCGCCTCCAGGAGAGAGGCCCAAGCAAGACGCGCCCCGAGGAGCGTCTTGCCACATGTCAACAATGGGTCTGACTGAGGGCCTCCAGGAGAGAAGCCCAAGCAAGACGCGCCCCGAGGAGCGTCTTGCCACATGTCAACAATGGGTCTGACTGAGGGCCTCCAAGAGAGAAGCCCAAGCAAGACGCGCCCCGAGGAGAGTCTTGCACCATGTCAACACTGGGTCTGACTGAGCACCTCCAGGAGAGAGGCCCAAGCAAGACTCGCCCCGAGGAGCGTCTTGCCACATGTCAACAATGGGTCTGACAGAGGGCCTCCAGGAGAGAGGCCCAAGCAATACGCGCCTCGAGGAGCGTGTTGCCACATGTCACCACTGGGTCTGACTGAGCGCCTCCAGGAGAGAGGCCCAAGCAAGACACGCCCCGAGGAGCGTCTTGCCACATGTCAACACTTGGTCTGACTGAGCGCCTCCAGGAGATAGGCCCAAGCAAGACGCGCCCCGAGGAGCGTCTTGCCACGTGTCACCACTGGGTCTGATTGAGCGCCTCCAGGAGAGAGGCCACAGCAAGACGCGCCCCGAGGAGCATCTTGCCTTATGTCAGCACTCGGTCTGACTGAAGGCCTCCAGGAGAGAGGCCCAAGCAAGACGCACCCCGAGGAGCGTCTTGCCACATGTCAACAATGGGTCTGAACTTAGGGCCTCCAGGAGAGAAGCCCAAGCAAGACGCGCCCCGAGGAGCGTCTTGCCACATGTCCGCACTCTGTCTGTCTGTGTGCCTCCAGGAGAGAGGCCCAAGCAAGACGCGCCCCGAGGAGCGTCTTGCCACATGTCAACAATGAGTCTGACTGAGGGCCTCCAGGAGAGAAGCCCAAGCAAGACGCGCCCCGAGGAGCGTCTTGCCACATGTCAGCACTCAGTCTGACTGAACGCCTCCAGGAGAGAAGCCCCAGCAAGACGCGCCCCGAGGAGCATCTTGTCACATGTCAACACTAGGTCTGACTGAGCGCCTCCAGGAGAGAAGCCCCAGCAAGACGCGCCCCGAGGAGCGTCTGGCCACATGTCAGCACTCTGTCTGACTGTGCGCCTCCAGGAGAGAAGCCCCAAGCAAGACGCGCCCCGAGGAGCGTCTTGCCATGTGTCAACACTGGGTCTGACTGAGCGTCTCCAGGAGAGAGGCCCAAGCAAGACGTGCCCCGAGGAGCGTCTTGCCACATGTCACAACTGGGTCTGACTGAGCGCCTCCAGGAGAGAGGCCCAAGCAAGACGCGCCCCGAGGAGCGTCTTGCCACATGTAAGCACTGGGTCTGACTGAGTGCCTCCAGGAGAGAAGCCCCAGCAAGACGCGCCCCGAGGAGCGTCTTACCACATGTCAGCACTCGGTCTGACTGAACGCCTCCAGGAGAGAAGCCCAAGCAAGACGCGCCCCGAGGAGCTCCTTGCCACATGTCAGCACTCGGTCTGACTGAACGCCTCCAGGAGAGAAGCCCCAGCAAGACACACCCCGAGGAGCGTCTTGCCACATGTAAGCACTGGGTCTGACTGAGCGCCTCCAGGAGAGAGGCCCCATCAAGACGCGCCCCGAGGAGCGTCTTGCCTTATGTCAGCACTCGGTCTGACTGAGCGCCTCCAGGAGAGAGGCCCAAGCAAGACGCGCCCCGAGGAGCGTCTTGCCACATGTCAACAATGGGTCTGACTGAGGGCCTCCAGGAGAGAAGCCCAAGCAAGACGCGCCCCGAGGAGCGTCTTGCCACATGTCAACAATGGGTCTGACTGAGGGCCTCCAAGAGAGAAGCCCAAGCAAGACGCGCCCCGAGGAGCGTCTTGCACCATGTCAACACTGGGTCTGACTGAGCACCTCCAGGAGAGAGGCCCAAGCAAGACTTGCCCCGAGGAGCGTCTTGACACATGTCAACACTGGGGCTGACAGAGGGCCTCCAGGAGAGAGGCCCAAGCAAGATGCGCCCCGAGGAGCGTCTTGCCACATGTAAACAATGGGTCTGACTGAGGGCCTCCAGGAGAGAAGCCCAAGCAAGACGCGCCCCGAGGAGCGTCTTGCCACATGTCAGCACTCGGTCTGACTGAACGCCTCCAGGAGAGAAGCCCCAGCAAGACGCGCCCCGAGGAGCGTCTTGCCACATGTCAGCACTCGGTCTGACTGAGCTCCTCCAGGAGAGAGGCCCAAGGAAAACGCGCCCCGAGGAGCGTCTTGCCACATATCAACAATGGATCTGACTGAGGGCCTCCATGAGAGAAGCCCAAGCAAGACGCGCCCCGAGGAGCGTCTTGTCACATGTCAACACTGGGTCTGACTGAGCACCTCCAGGAGAGAGGCCCAAGCAAGACGCGCCCCGAGGAGAGTCTTGCCACATGTCAACACTGGGTCTGACTGAGCACCTCCAGGAGAGAGGCCCAAGCAAGACACGCCCCGAGGAGCGTCTTGCCACATGTCAACACTGGGTCTGACAGAGGGCCTCCAGGAGAGAGGCCCAAGCAAGACGCGCCCCGAGGAGCGTCTTGCCACATGTCAACAATGAGTCTGACTGAGGGCCTCCAGGAGAGAAGCCCAAGCCAGACGCGCCCCGAGGAGTGTCTTGCCACATGTCAGCACTCGGTCTGACTGAGCGCCTCCAGGAGAGAGGCCCAAGCAAGATGCGCCCCGAGGAGCGTCTTGCCACATGTCAACAGTGGGTCTGACTGAGGGCCTCCAGGAGAGAAGCCCAAGCAAGACGCGCCCTGAGGAGCGTTTTGCTGCATGTCAGCACTCGGTCTGACTGAGCGCCTCCAGGAGAGAGGTCCAAGCAAGAAGCGCCCCAAGGAGCGTCTTGCCACATGTCAACAATGGGTCTGAACTTAGGGCCTCCCGGAGAGAAGCCCAAGCAAGACGCGCCCCAAGGAGCGTCTTGCCACATGTCAGCACTCTGTCTGTCTGTGCGCCTCCAGGAGAGAGGCCCAAGCAAGACGCGCCCCGAGGAGCGTCTTGCCACATGTCAGCACTCGGTCTGACTGAACGCCTCCAGGAGAGAAGCCCCAGCAAGACGCGCCCCGAGGAGCGTCTTGTCACATGTCAACACTGGGTCTGACTGAGCGCCTGCAGGAGAGAAGCCCCAGCAAGACGCGCCCCGAGGAGCGTCTGGCCACATGTCAGCACTCTGTCTGACTGTGCGCCTCCAGGAGAGAGGCCCCAAGCATGACGCGCCCCGAGGAGCGTCTTGCCACGTGTCAACACTGGGTCTGACTGAGCATCTCCAGGAGAGAGGCCCAAGCAAGACGCGCCCCGAGGAGCGTCTTGCCACATGTCACCACTGGGTCTGACTTAGCGCCTCCAGGAGAGAGGCCCAAGCAAGACGCGCCCCGAGGAGCGTCTTGCCACATGTCACCACTGGGTCTGACTTAGCGCCTCCAGGAGAGAAGCCCAAGCAAGACGCGCCCCGAGGAGCGTCTTGCCACATGTCAGCACTCTGTCTGTCTGTGCGCCTCCAGGAGAGAGGCCCAAGCAAGACGCGCCCCGAGGAGCGTCTTGCCACATGTCAGCACTCGGTCTGACTGAGCACCTCCAGGAGAGAAGCCCCAGCAAGACGCGCCCCGAGGAGCGTCTTGTCACATGTCAACACTGGGTCTGACTGAGCGCCTCCAGGAGAGAAGCCCCAGCAAGACGCGCCCCGAGGAGCGTCTGGCCACATGTCAGCACTCTGTCTGACTGTGCGCCTCCAGGAGAGAGGCCCCAAGCAAGACGCGCCCCGAGGAGCGTCTTGTCACATGTCAACAATGGGTCTGACTGAGGGCCTCCAGGAGAGAAGCCCAAGCAAGACGCGCCCCGAGGAGCGTCTTGCCACATGTCAACAATGGGTCTGACTGAGGGCCTCCAAGAGAGAAGCCCAAGCAAGACGCACCCCGAGGAGCGTCTTGCACCATGTCAACACTGGGTCTGACTGAGCACCTCCAGGAGAGAGGCCCAAGCAAGACTCGCCCCGAGGAGCGTCTTGACACATGTCAACACTGGGGCTGACAGAGGGCCTCCAGGAGAGAGGCCCAAGCAAGATGCGCCCCGAGGAGCGTCTTGCCACATGTAAACAATGGGTCTGACTGAGGGCCTCCAGGAGAGAAGCCCAAGCAAGACGCGCCCCGAGGAGCGTCTTGCCACATGTCAGCACTCGGTCTGACTGAGCGCCTCCAGGAGAGAGGCCCCAGCAAGACGCGCCCCGAGGAGCGTCTTGCCACATGTCAGCACTCGGTCTGACTGAGCTCCTCCAGGAGAGAGGCCCAAGCAAGATGCGCCCCGAGGAGCGTCTTGCCACATATCAACAATGGATCTGACTGAGGGCCTCCATGAGAGAAGCCCAAGCAAGACGCGCCCCGAGGAGCGTCTTGTCACATGTCACCACTGGGTCTGACTGAGCGCCTCCAGGAGAGAGGCCCAAGCAAGACGCGCCCCGAGGAGCGTCTTGCCACATGTCACCACTGGGTCTGACTGAGCGCCTCCAGGAGAGAGGCCCAAGCAAGACGCGCCCCGAGGAGCGTCTTGCCACAGGTCAACAATGAGTCTGACTGAGGGCCTCCAGGAGAGAAGCCCAAGCAAGACGCGTCCCGAGGAGCGTCTTGCCACATGTCAGCACTCGGTCTGACTGAACACCTCCAGGAGAGAAGCCCCAGCAAGACGCGCCCCGAGGAGCGTCTTGCCACATGTAAGCACTGGGTCTGACTGAGCGCCTCCAGGAGAGAGGCCCCAGCAAGACGCGCCCCGAGGAGCGTCTTGCCTTATGTCAGCACTCGGTCTGACTGAGCGCCTCCAGGAGAGAGGCCCAAGCAAGACGCGCCCCGAGGAGCGTCTTGCCACATGTCAACAATGGGTCTGACTGAGGGCCTCCAGGAGAGAAGCCCAAGCAAGATGCGCCCAAAGGAGCGTCTTGCCACATGTAAACAATGGGTCTGACTGAGGGCCTCCAGGAGAGAAGCCCAAGCAAGACGTGCCCCGAGGAGCGTCTTGCCACATGTCAGCACTCGGTCTGACTGAGCGCCTCCAGGAGAGAGGCCCAAGCAAGACGCGCCCCGAGGAGCGTCTTGCCACATGTCAACAATGGGTCTGACTGAGGGCCTCCAGGAGAGAAGCCCAAGCAAGATGCGCCCAAAGGAGCGTCTTGCCACATGTAAACAATGGGTCTGACTGAGGGCCTCCAGGAGAGAAGCCCAAGCAAGACGCGCCCCGAGGAGCGTCTTGCCACGTGTCAACACTGGGTCTGACTGAGCGTCTCCAGGAGAGAGGCCCAAGCAAGACGCGCCCCGAGGAGCGTCTTGCCACATGTCAGCACTGGGTCTGACTGAGCGCCTCCAGGAGAGAGGCCCAAGCAAGACGCGCCCCGAGGAGCGTCTTGCCAGATGTAAGCACTGGCTCTGACTGAGCGCCTCCAGGAGAGAAGCCCCAGCAAGACGCGCCCCGAGGAGCGTCTTACCACATGTCAGCACTCGTTCTGACTGAACGCCTCCAGGAGAGAAGCCCAAGCAAGACGCGCCCCGAGGAGCGTCTTGCCACATGTCAGCACTCGGTCTGACTGAACGCCTCCAGGAGAGAAGCCCCAGCAAGACACGCCCCAAGGAGCGTCTTGCCACATGTAAGCACTGGGTCTGACTGAGCGCCTCCAGGAGAGAGGCCCCAGCAAGACGCGCCCCGAGGAGCGTCTTGCCTTATGTCAGCACTCGGTCTGACTGAGCGCCTCCAGGAAAGAGGCCCAAGCAAGACGCGCCCCGAGGAGCGTCTTGCCACATGTCAACAATGGGTCTGACTGAGGGCCTCCAGGAGAGAAGCCCAAGCAAGACGCGCCCCGAGGAGCGTCTTGCCACATGTCAGCACTCGGTCTGACTGAGCGACTCCAGGAGAGAGGCCCAAGCAAGACGCACCCCGAGGAGCGTCTTGACATGTCAACACTGGGGCTGACAGAGGGCCTCCAGGAGAGAGGCCCAAGCAAGATGCGCCCCGAGGAGCGTCTTGCCACATGTAAACAATGGGTCTGACTGAGGGCCTCCAAGAGAGAAGCCCAAGCAAGATGCGCCCCGAGGAGCGTCTTGCACCATGTCAACACTGGGTCTGACTGAGCACCTCTAGGAGAGAGGCCCAAGCAAGAATCGCCCCGAGGAGCGTCTTGCCACATATCAACAATGGGTCTGACTGAGGGCCTCCATGAGAGAAGCCCAAGCAAGACGCGCCCCGAGGAGCGTCTTGCCACATGTCAGCACTCGGTCTGACTGAGCGACTCCAGGAGAGAGGCCCAAGCAAGACGCACCCCGAGGAGCGTCTTGACACATGTCAACACTGGGGCTGACAGAGGGCCTCCAGGAGAGAGGCCCAAGCAAGATGCGCCCCGAGGAGCGTCTTGCCACATGTCAACAATGGGTCTGACTGAGGGCCTCCAAGAGAGAAGCCCAAGCAAGACGCGTCCCGAGGAGCGTCTTGCACCATGTCAACACTGGGTCTGACTGAGCACCTCCAGGAGAGAGGCCCAAGCAAGACTCGCCCCGAGGAGCGTCTTGCCACATATAAACAATGGGTCTGACTGAGGGCCTCCATGAGAGAAGCCCAAGCAAGACGCGCCCCGAGGAGCGTCTTGCCACATATCAACAATGGGTCTGACTGAGGGCCTCCATGAGAGAAGCCCAAGCAAGACGCGCCCCGAGGAGCGTCTTGTCACGTGTCAACACTGGGTCTGACTGAGCGTCTCCAGGAGGGAGGCCCAAGCAAGACGCGCCCCGAGGAGCGTCTTGCCACATGTCACCACTGGGTCTGACTGAGCGCCTCCAGGAGAGAGGCCCAAGCAAGACGCGCCCCGAGGAGCGTTTGCCACATGTAAGCACTGGGTCTGACTGAGCGCCTCCAGGAGAGAGGCCCCAGCAAGACGCGCCCCGAGGAGCGTCTTGCCTTATGTCAGCACTCGGTCTGACTGAGCGCCTCCAGGAGAGAGGCCCAAGCAAGACGCGTCCCGAGGAGTGTCTTGCCACATGTCAACAATGAGTCTGACTGAGGGCCTCCTCGAGAGAAGCCCAAGCAAGACGCATCCCGAGGAGTGTCTTGCCACATGTCAACAATGGGCCTGACTGAGGGCCTCCAGGAGAGAAGCCCAAGCAAGACGCGCCCCGAGGAGCGTCTTGCCATATGAAAACAATGGGTCTGACTGAGGGCCTCCAGGAGAGAAGCCAAAGCAAGACGCGCCCCGAGGAGCGTCTTGCCACATGTCAGCACTCGGTCTGACTGAGCGCCTCCAGGAGAGAGGCCCAAGCAAGACGCGCCCCGAGGACCGTCTTGCCACTTATCAACAATGGGTCGGACTGAGGGCCTCCATGAGAGAAGCCCAAGCAAGACGCGCCCCGAGGAGCGTCTTGCCACATGTCAACAATGGGTCTGACTGAGGGCCTCCAGGAGAGAAGCCCAAGCAAGACGCGCCCCGAGGAGCGTCTTGCCACATGTCAACAATGAGTCTGACTGAACGCCTCCAGGAGAGAAGCCGCAGCAAGAGGCGCCCCGAGGAGCGTCTTGTCAAATGTCAACACTGGGTCTGACTGAGCGCCTCCAGGAGAGAAGCCCCAGCAAGACGCGCCCCGAGGAGCGTCTTTCCACATGTCGGCACTCGGTCTGACTGAGCGCCTCCAGGAGAGAGGCCCAAGCAAGATGCGCCCCGAGGAGCGTCTTGCCACATGTCAACAATGGGTCTGACTGAGGGCCTCCAGGAGAGAAGCCCAAGCAAGACGCGCCCTGAGGAGCGTCTTGCCACATGTCAACAATGGGTCTGAACTTAGGGCCTCCAGGAGAGAAGCCCAAGCAAGACGCGCCCCGAGGAGCGTCTTGCCACATGTCAGCACTCTGTCTGTCTGTGCGCCTCCAGGAGAGAGGCCCAAGCAAGACGCGCCCCGAGGAGCGTCTTGCCACATGTCAACAATGAGTCTGACTGATCGCCTCCAGGAGAGAAGCCGCAGCAAGACGCGCCCCGAGGAGCGTCTTGTCACATGTCAACACTGGGTCTGACTGAGCGCCTCCAGGAGAGAGGCCCAAGCAAGACGCGCCCGGAGGAGCGTCTTGCCACATATCAACAATGGGTCTGACTGAGGGCCTCCACGAGAGAAGCCCAAGCAAGACGCGCCCCGAGGAGCGTCTTGCCACATGTCAGCACTCGGTCTGACTGAGCGCCTCCAGGAGAGAGGCCCAAGCAAGACGCGCCCGGAGGAGCGTCTTGCCACATATCAACAAAGGGTCTGACTGAGGGCCTCCATGAGAGAAGCCCAAGCAAGACGCGCCCCGAGTAGCGTCTTGCCACATGTCACCACTGGGTCTGACTGAGCGCCTCCAGGAGAGAGGCCCAAGCAAGACGCGCCCCGAGGAGCGTCTTGCCACATGTAAGCACTGGGTCTGACTGAGCGCCTCCAGGAGAGAAGCCCCAGCAAGACGCGCCCCGAGGAGCGTCTTGCCACATGTCAGCACTCGGTCTGACTGAACGCCTCCAGGAGAGAAGCCCCAGCAAGACACGCCCCGAGGAGCGTCTTGCCACATGTAAGCACTGGGTCTGACTGAGCGCCTCCAGGAGAGAGGCCCCAGCAAGACGCGCCCCGAGGAGCGTCTTGCCTTATGTCAGCACTCGGTCTGACTGAGCGCCTCCAGGAGAGAGTCCCAAGCAAGACGTGCCCCGAGGAGAGTCTTGCCACATGTCAACAATGGGTCTGACTGAGGGCCTCCATGAGAGAAGCCCAAGCAAGACGCGCCCCGAGGAGCGTCTTGCCACATGTCAGCACTCGGTCTGACTGAGCGCCTCCAGGAGAGAGGCCCAAGCAAGACGCGCCCCGAGGAGCGTCTTGCCACATATCAACAATGGGTCTGACTGAGGGCCTCCATGAGAGAAGCCCAAGCAAGACGCGCCCCGAGGAGCGTCTTGTCACGTGTCAACACTGGGTCTGACTGAGCGTCTCCAGGAGAGAGGCCCAAGCAAGACGCGCCCCGAGGAGCGTCTTGCCACATATCAACAATGGGTCTTACTGAGCGCCTCCAGGAGAGAGGGCCAAGCAAGACGCGCCCCGAGGAGCGTCTTGCCTTATGTCAGCACTCGGTCTGACTGAGCGCCTCCAGGAGAGAGTCCCAAGCAAGACGTGCCCCGAGGAGAGTCTTGCCACATGTCAACAATGGGTCTGACTGAGGGCCTCCATGAGAGAAGCCCAAGCAAGACGCGCCCCGAGGAGCGTCTTGCCACATGTCAGCACTCGGTCTGACTGAGCGCCTCCAGGAGAGAGGCCCAAGCAAGACGCGCCCCGAGGAGCGTCTTGCCACATATCAACAATGGGTCTGACTGAGGGCCTCCATGAGAGAAGCCCAAGCAAGACGCGCCCCGAGGAGCGTCTTGTCACGTGTCAACACTGGGTCTGACTGAGCGTCTCCAGGAGAGAGGCCCAAGCAAGACGCGCCCCGAGGAGCGTCTTGCCACATATCAACAATGGGTCTTACTGAGCGCCTCCAGGAGAGAGGGCCAAGCAAGACGCGCCCCGAGGAGCGTCTTGCCACATGTCAACAATGAGTCTGACTGAGGGCCTCCAGGAGAGAAGCCCAAGCAAGACGCGTCCAGAGGAGTGTCTTGCCACATGTCAGCACTCGGTCTGACTGAACGCCTCCAGGAGAGAAGCCCCAGCAAGACGCGCCCCGAGGAGCGTCTTGCCACATGTAAGCACTGGGTCTGACTGAGCGCCTCCAGGAGAGAGGCCCCAGCAAGACGCGCCCCGAGGTGCGTCTTGCCTTATGTCAGCACTCGGTCTGACTGAGCGCCTCCAGGAGAGAGGCCCAAGCAAGACGCGTCCCGAGGAGTGTCTTGCCACATGTCAACAATGAGTCTGACTGAGGGCCTCCAGGAGAGAAGCCCAAGCAAGACGCGTCCCGAGGAGTGTCTTGCCACATGTCAACAATGGGTCTGACTGAGGGCCTCCAGGAGAGAAGCCCAAGCAAGACGTGCCCCGAGGAGCGTCTTGCCACATGTCAGCACTCGGTCTGACTGAGCGCCTCCAGGAGAGAGGCCCAAGCAAGACGCGCCCCGAGGAGAGTCTTGCCACATGTCAACACTGGGTCTGACTGAGCACCTCCAGGAGAGAGGCCCAAGCAAGACGCGCCCCGAGGAGCGTCTTGCCACATGTCAACACTGGGTCTGACAGAGGGCCTCCAGAAGAGAGGCCCAAGCAAGACGCGCCCCGAGGAGCGTCTTGCCACATGTCAACAATGAGTCTGACTGAACGCCTCCAGGAGAGAAGCCGCAGCAAGACGCGCCCCGAGGAGCGTCTTGTCAAATGTCAACACTGGGTCTGACTGAGCGCCTCCAGGAGAGAAGCCCCAGCAAGACGCGCCCCGAGGAGCGTCTTGCCACATGTCGGCACTCGGTCTGACTGAGCGCCTCCAGGAGAGAGGCCCAAGCAAGATGCGCCCCGAGGAGCGTCTTGCCACATGTCAACAATGGGTCTGACTGAGGGCCTCCAGGAGAGAAGCCCAAGCAAGACGCGCCCTGAGGAGCGTCTTGCCACATGTCAACAATGGGTCTGAACTTAGGGCCTCCAGGAGAGAAGCCCAAGCAAGACGCGCCCCGAGGAGCGTCTTGCCACATGTCAGCACTCTGTCTGTCTGTGCGCCTCCAGGAGAGAGGCCCAAGCAAGACGCGCCCCGAGGAGCGTCTTGCCACATGTCAACAATGAGTCTGACTGATCGCCTCCAGGAGAGAAGCCGCAGCAAGACGCGCCCCGAGGAGCGTCTTGTCACATGTCAACACTGGGTCTGACTGAGCGCCTCCAGGAGAGAAGCCCCAGCAAGACGCGCCCCGAGGAGCGTCTTGCCACATGTCAGCACTCTGTCAGACTGTGCGCCTCCAGGAGAGAGGCCCCAAGCAAGACGCGCCCCGAGGAGCATCTTGCCACATGTCAACAATGAGTCTGACAGAGGGCCTCCAGGAGAGAAGCCCAAGCAAGACGCGCCCCGAGGAGCGTCTTGCCACGTGTCAGCACTCGGTCTGACTGAACGCCTCCAGGAGAGAAGCCCCAGCAAGACGCGCCCCGAGGAGCGTCTTGTCACATGTCAACACTGGGTCTGACTGAGCGCCTCCATGAGAGAAGCCCAAGCAAGACGCGCCCCGAGGAGCGTCTTGTCACATGTCACCACTGGGTCTGACTGAGCGCCTCCAGGAGAGAGGCCCAAGCAAGACGCGCCCCGAGGAGCGTCTTGCCACATGTCACCACTGGGTCTGACTGAGCGCCTCCAGGAGAGAGTCCCAAGCAAGACGCGCCCCGAGGAGCGTCTTGCCACAGGTAAACAATGGGTCTGACTGAGGGCCTCCAGGAGAGAAGCCCAAGCAAGACGCGCCGCGAGGAGCGTCTTGCCACATGTCAGCATTCGGTCTGACTGAGCGCCTCCAGGAGAGAGGCCCAAGCAAGACGCGCCCGGAGGAGCGTCTTGCCACATATCAACAATGGGTCTGACTGAGGGCCTCCATGAGAGAAGCCCAAGCAAGACGCGCCCCGAGGAGCGTCTTGCCACATGTCACCACTGGGTCTGACTGAGCGCCTCCAGGAGAGAGGCCCAAGCAAGATGCGCCCCGAGGAGCGTCTTGCCACATGTAAGCACTGGGTCTGACTGAGCGCCTCCAGGAGAGAAGCCCCAGCAAGACGCGCCCCGAGGAGCGTCTTACCACATGTCAGCACTCGGTCTGACTGAACGCCTCCAGGAGAGAAGCCCAAGCAAGACGCGCCCCGAGGAGCGTCTTGCCACATGTCAGCACTCGGTCTGACTGAACGCCTCCAGGAGAGAAGCCCCAGCAAGACACGCCCCGAGGAGCGTCTTGCCACATGTAAGCACTGGGTCTGACTGAGCGCCTCCAGGAGAGAGGCCCCAGCAAGACGCGCCCCGAGGAGCGTCTTGCCTTATGTCAGCACTCGGTCTGACTGAGCGCCTCCAGGAGAGAGGCCCAAGCAAGACGCGCCCCGAGGAGCGTCTTGCCACATGTCAACAATGGGTCTGACTGAGGGCCTCCATGAGAGAAGCCCAAGCAAGACGCGCCCCGAGGAGCGTCTTGCCACATGACAGCACTCGGTCTGACTGAGCGCCTCCAGGAGAGAGGCCCAAGCAAGACGCGCCCCGAGGAGTGTCTTGCCACATATCAACAATGGGTCTGACTGAGGGCCTCCATGAGAGAAGCCCAAGCAAGACGCGCCCCGAGGAGCGTCTTGTCACGTGTCAACACTGGGTCTGACTGAGCGTCTCCAGGAGAGAGGCCCAAGCAAGACGCGCCCCGAGGAGCGTCTTGCCACATATCAACAATGGGTCTTACTGAGCGCCTCCAGGAGAGAGGGCCAAGCAAGACGCGCCCCGAGGAGCGTCTTGCCACATGTCAACAATGAGTCTGACTGAGGGCCTCCAGGAGAGAAGCCCAAGCAAGACGCGTCCAGAGGAGTGTCTTGCCACATGTCAGCACTCGGTCTGACTGAACGCCTCCAGGAGAGAAGCCCCAGCAAGACGCGCCCCGAGGAGCGTCTTGCCACATGTAAGCACTTGGTCTGACTGAGCGCCTCCAGGAGAGAGGCCCCAGCAATACGCGCCCCGAGGTGCGTCTTGCCTTATGTCAGCACTCGGTCTGACTGAGCGCCTCCAGGAGAGAGGCCCAAGCAAGACGCGTCCCGAGGAGTGTCTTGCCACATGTCAACAATGAGTCTGACTGAGGGCCTCCAGGAGAGAAGCCCAAGCAAGACGCGTCCCGAGGAGTGTCTTGCCACATGTCAACAATGGGTCTGACTGAGGGCCTCCAGGAGAGAAGCCCAAGCAAGACGTGCCCCGAGGAGCGTCTTGCCACATGTCAGCACTCGGTCTGACTGAGCGCCTCCAGGAGAGAGGCCCAAGCAAGACGCACCCCGAGGAGCGTCTTGACACATGTCAACACTGGGGCTGACAGAGGGCCTCCAGGAGAGAGGCCCAAGCAAGATGCGCCCCGAGGAGCGTCTTGCCACATGTAAACAATGGGTCTGACTGAGGGCCTCCAGGAGAGAAGCCCAAGCAAGACGCGCCCCGAGAAGCGTCTTGCCACATGTCAGCACTCGGTCTGACTGAGCGCCTCCAGGAGAGAGGCCCAAGCAAGACATGCCCCGAGGAGCGTCTTGCCACATATCAACAATGGGTCTGACTGAGGGCCTCCATGAGAGAAGCCCAAGCAAGACGCGCCCCGAGGAGCGTCTTGTCACGTGTCAACACTGGGTCTGACTGAGCGTCTCCAGGAGAGAGGCCCAAGCAAGACGCGCCCCGAGGAGCGTCTTGCCACATGTCACCACTGGGTTTGACTGAGCGCCTCCAGGAGAGAGGCCCAAGCAAGACGCGCCCCGAGGAGCGTCTAGCCACATGTAAGCACTGGGTCTGACTGAGCGCCTCCAGGAGAGAGGCCCCAGCAAGACGCGGCCCGAGGAGCGTCTTGCTTTATTTATGTCAGCACTCGGTCTGCCTGAGCGCCTCCAGGAGAGAGGCCCAAGCAAGATGCACCCCGAGACGCGTCTTGCCACATATCAACAATGGGTCTGACTGAGGGCCTCCAGGAGAGAAGCCCAAGCAAGACGCGCCCCGAGGAGCGTCTTGCCACATGTTAGCACTCGGTCTGACTGAACGCCTCCAGGAGAGAAGCCCCAGCAAGACGCGTCCCGAGGAGTGTCTTGCCACATGTCAGCACTCGGTCTGACTGAACGCCTCCAGGAGAGAAGCCCCAGCAAGACGCGCCCCGAGGAGCGTCTTGCCACATGTAAGCACTGGGTCTGACTGAGCTCCTCCAGGAGAGAGGCCCCAGCAAGACGCGCCCAGAGGAGCGTCTTGCCTTATGTCAGCACTCGGTCTGACTGAGCACCTCCAGGAGAGAGGCCCAAGCAAGACTCGCCCCGAGGAGCGTCTTGCCACATATCAACAATGGGTCTGACTGAGGGCCTCCATGAGAGAAGCCCAAGCAAGACGCGCCCCAAGGAGCGTCTTGCCACATGTCACCACTGGGTCTGACTGAGCCCCTCCAGGAGAGAGGCCCAAGCAAAACGCGCCCCGAGGAGCGTCTTGCCACATGTCAACAATGAGTCTGACTGAGGGCCTCGAGGAGAGAAGCCCAAGCAAGACGCGTCCCGAGGAGCGTCTTGCCACATGTCGGCACTCGGTCTGACTGAACGCCTCTAGGAGAGAAGGCCCAGCAAGACGCGCCCCGAGGAGTGTCTTGCCACATATCAACAATGGGTCTGACTGAGGGCCTCCATGAGAGAAGCCCAAGCAAGACGCGCCCCGAGGAGCGTCTTGTCACATGTCACCACTGGGTCTGACTGAGCGCCTCCTGGAGAGAGGCCCAAGCAAGACGCGCCCCGAGGAGCGTCTTGCCACATGTAAGCACTGGGTCTGACTGAGCGCCTCCAGGAGAGAGGCCACAGCAAGACGCGCCCCGAGGAGCATCTTGCCTTATGTCAGCACTCGGTCTGACTGAGCGCCTCCAGGAGAGAGGCCCAAGCAAGACGTGCCCCGAGGAGCGTCTTGCCACATGTCAACAATGAGTCTGACTGAGGGCCTCGAGGAGAGAAGCCCAAGCAAGACGCGTCCCGAGGAGCGTCTTGCCACATATCAACAATGGGTCTGACTGAGGGCCTCCATGAGAGAAGCCCAAGCAAGACGCGCCCCGAGGAGCGTCTTGTCACGTGTCAACACTGGGTCTGACTGAGCGTCTCCAGGAGAGAGGCCCAAGCAAGACGCGCCCCGAGGAGCGTCTTGCCACATGTCACCACTGGGTCTGACTGAGCACCTCCAGGAGAGAGGCCCAAGCAAGACGCGCCCCGAGGAGCGTCTTGCCACATGTAAGCACTGGGTCTGACTGAGCGCCTCCAGGAGAGAGGCCCCAGCAAGACGCGCCCCGAGGAGCGTCTTGCCTTATGTCAGCACTCGGTCTGACTGAGCGCCTCCAGGAGAGAGGCCCAAGCAAGACGCGTCCCGAGGAGTGTCTTGCCACATGTCAACAATGAGTCTGACTGAGGGCCTCCTCGAGAGAAGCCCAAGCAAGACGCGTCCCGAGGAGTGTCTTGCCACATGTCAACAATGGGCCTGACTGAGGGCCTCCAGGAGAGAAGCCCAAGCAAGACACGCCCCGAGGAGCGTCTTGCCACATGTCAGCACTCGGTCTGACTGAGCGCCTCCAGGAGAGAGGCCCAAGCAAGACGCACCCCGAGGAGCATCTTGACACATGTCAACACTGGGGCTGACAGAGGGCCTCCAGGAGAGAGGCCCAAGCAAGATGCGCCTCGAGGAGCGTCTTGCCATATGAAAACAATGGGTCTGACTGAGGGCCTCCAGGAGAGAAGCCAAAGCAAGACGCGCCCCGAGGAGCCTCTTGCCACATGTCAGCACTCGGTCTGACTGAGCGCCTCCAGGAGAGAGGCCCAAGCAAGACGCGCCCCGAGGAGCGTCTTGCCACTTATCAACAATGGGTCTGACTGAGGGCCTCCATGAGAGAAGCCCAAGCAAGACGCGCCCCGAGGAGCGTCTTGCCACATGTAAACAATGGGTCTGACTGAGGGCCTCCAGGAGAGAAGCCCAAGCAAGACGCGCCCCGAGGAGCGTCTTGCCACATGTCAACACTGGGTCTGACTGAGCACCTCCAGGAGAGAGGCCCAAGCAAGACGCGCCCCGAGGAGAGTCTTGCCACATGTCAACACTGGGTCTGACTGAGCACCTCCAGGAGAAAGGCCCAAGCAAGACGCGCCCCGAGGAGCGTCTTGCCACTTGTCAACACTGGGTCTAACAGAGGGCCTCCAGGAGAGAGGCCCAAGCAAGACGCGCCCCGAGGAGCGTCTTGCCACATGTCAACAATGAGTCTGACTGAACGCCTCCAGGAGAGAAGCCGCAGCAAGACGCGCCCCGAGGAGCGTCTTGTCAAATGTCAACAGTGGGTCTGACTGAGCGCCTCCAGGAGAGAAGCCCCAGCAAGACGCGCCCCGAGGAGCGTCTTGCCACATGTCGGCACTCGGTCTGACTGAGCGCCTCCAGGAGAGAGGCCCAAGCAAGATGCGCCCCGAGGAGCGTCTTGCCACATGTCAACAATGGGTCTGACTGAGGGCCTCCAGGAGAGAAGCCCAAGCAAGACGCACCCTGAGGAGCGTCTTGCCACATGTCAACAATGGGTCTGAACTTAGGGCCTCCAGGAGAGAAGCCCAAGCAAGACGCGCCCCGAGGAGCGTCTTGCCACATGTCACCACTGGGTCTGACTGAGCGCCTCCTGGAGAGAGGCCCAAGCAAGACGCGCCCCGAGGAGCATCTTGCCTTATGTCAGCACTCGGTCTGACTGAGCGCCTCCAAGAGAGAGGCCCAAGCAAGACGCGCCCCGAGGAGCGTCTTGCCACATGTCAACAATGAGTCTGACTGAGGGCCTCGAGGAGAGAAGCCCAAGCAAGACGCGTCCCGAGGAGCGTCTTGTCACGTGTCAACACTGGGTCTGACTGAGCGTCTCCAGGAGAGAGGCCCAAGCAAGACGCGCCCCGAGGAGCGTCTTGCCACATGTCACCACTGGGTCTGACTGAGCACCTCCAGGAGAGAGGCCCAAGCAAGACGCGCCCCGAGGAGCGTCTTGCCACATGTAAGCACTGGGTCTGACTGAGCGCCTCCAGGAGAGAGGCCCCAGCAAGACGCGCCCCGAGGAGCGTCTTGCCTTATGTCAGCACTCGGTCTGACTGAGCGCCTCCAGGAGAGAGGCCCAAGCAAGACGCGTCCCGAGGAGTGTCTTGCCACATGTCAACAATGAGTCTGACTGAGGGCCTCCTCGAGAGAAGCCCAAGCAAGACGCGTCCCGAGGAGTGTCTTGCCACATGTCAACAATGGGCCTGACTGAGGGCCTCCAGGAGAGAAGCCAAAGCAAGACGCGCCCCGAGGAGCGTCTTGCCACATGTCAGCACTCGGTCTGACTGAGCGCCTCCAGGAGAGAGGCCCAAGCAAGACGCACCCCGAGGAGCGTCTTGACACATGTCAACACTGGGGCTGACAGAGGGCCTCCAGGAGAGAGGCCCAAGCAAGATGCGCCTCGAGGAGCGTCTTGCCATATGAAAACAATGGGTCTGACTGAGGGCCTCCAGGAGAGAAGCCAAAGCAAGACGCGCCCCGAGGAGCGTCTTGCCACATGTCAGCACTCGGTCTGACTGAGCGCCTCCAGGAGAGAGGCCCAAGCAAGACGCGCCCCGAGGAGCGTCTTGCCACTTATCAACAATGGGTCTGACTGAGGGCCTCCATGAGAGAAGCCCAAGCAAGACGCGCCCCGAGGAGCGTCTTGCCACATGTCAACAATGGGTCTGACTGAGGGCCTCCAGGAGAGAAGCCCAAGCAAGACGCGCCCCGAGGAGCGTCTTGTCACATGTCAACAATGAGTCTGACTGAACGCCTCCAGGAGAGAAGCCGCAGCAAGACGCGCCCCGAGGAGCGTCTTGTCACATGTCAACACTGGGTCTGACTGAGCGCCTCCAGGAGAGAAGCCCCAGCAAGACGCGCCCCGAGGAGCGTCTTGCCACATGTCAGCACTCTGTCTGACTGTGCGCCTCCAGGAGAGAGGACCCAAGCAAGACGCGCCCCGAGGAGCATCTTGCCACATGTCAACAATGAGTCTGACTGAGGGTCTCCAGGAGAGAAGCCCAAGCAAGATGCGCCCCGAGGAGCGTCTTGCCACGTGTCAGCACTCGGTCTGACTGAACGCCTCCAGGAGAGAAGCCCCAGCAAGACGCGCCCCGAGGAGCGTCTTGCCACATGTCAGCACTCGGTCTGACTGAGCTCCTCCAGGAGAGAGGCCCAAGCAAGACGCGCCCCGAGGAGCGTCTTGCCACATATCAACAATGGATCTGACTGAGGGCCTCCATGAGAGAAGCCCAAGCAAGACGCGCCCCGAGGAGCGTCTTGTCACATGTCACCACTGGGTCTGACTGAGCGCCTCCAGGAGAGAGGCCCAAGCAAGACGCGCCCCGAGGAGCGTCTTGCCACATGTCAACAATGAGTCTGACTGAGGGCCTCCAGGAGAGAAGCCCAAGCAAGACGCGTCCCGAGGAGCGTCTTGCCACATGTAAGCTCTGGGTCTGACTGAGCGCCTTCAGGAGAGAGGCCCCAGCAAGACGCGCCCCGAGGAGCGTCTTGCCTTATGTCAGCACTCGGTCTGACTGAGCGCCTCCAGGAGAGAGGCCCAAGCAAGACGCGCCCCGAGGAGCGTCTTGCCACATGTCAACAATTGGTCTGACTGAGGGCCTCCAGGAGAGAAGCCCAAGCAAGATGCGCCCAAAGGAGCGTCTTGCCACATGTAAACAATGGGTCTGACTGAGGGCCTCCAGGAGAGAAGGCCAAGCAAGACGCGCCCCGAGGAGCGTCTTGCCACATGTCAGCACTCGGTCTGACTGAGCGCCTCCAGGAGAGAGGCCCAAGCAAGACGCGCCCCGAGGAGCGTCTTGCCACATATCAACAATGGGTCTGACTGAGGGCCTCCATGAGAGAAGCCCAAGCAAGACGCGCCCCGAGGAGCGTCTTGCCACATGTCACCACTGGGTCTGACTGAGCGCCTCCAGGAGAGAGGCCCAAGCAAGACGCGCCCCGAGGAGCGTCTTGCCACATGTAAGCACTGGGTCTGACTGAGCGCCTCCAGGAGAGAAGCCCCAGCAAGACGCGCCCCGAGGAGCGTCTTACCACATGTCAGCACTCGGTCTGACTGAACGCCTCCAGGAGAGAAGCCCAAGCAAGATGCGCCCCGAGGAGCGTCTTGCCACATGTCAGCACTCGGTCTGACTGAACGCCTCCAGGAGAGAAGCCCCAGCAAGACACGCCCCGAGGAGCGTCTTGCCACATGTAAGCACTGGGTCTGACTGAGCGCCTCCAGGAGAGAGGCCCCAGCAAGATGCGCCCCGAGGAGCGTCTTGCCACATGTCAACAATGGGTCTGACTGAGGGCCTCCAGGAGAGAAGCCGAAGCAAGACGCGCCCCGAGGAGCGTCTTGCCACATGTCAGCACTCGGTCTCACTGAGCGACTCCAGGAGAGAGGCCCAAGCAAGACGCACCCCGAGGAGCGTCTTGCCACATATCAACAATGGGTCTGACTGAGGGCCTCCATGAGAGAAGCCCAAGCAAGACGCGCCCCGAGGAGCGTCTTGTCACGTGTCAACACTGGGTCTGACTGAGCGTCTCCAGGAGAGAGGCCCAAGCAAGACGCGCCCCGAGGAGCGTCTTGTCACATGTCACCACTGGGTCTGACTGAGCGCCTCCTGGAGAGAGGCCCAAGCAAGACGCGCCCCGAGGAGCGTCTTGCCACATGTAAGCACTGGGTCTGACTGAGCGCCTCCAGGAGAGAGGCCACAGCAAGACGCGCCCCTAGGAGCATCTTGCCTTATGTCAGCACTCGGTCTGACTGAGCGCCTCCAGGAGAGAGGCCCAAGCAAGACGTGCCCCGAGGAGCGTCTTGCCACATGTCAACAATGAGTCTGACTGAGGGCCTCGAGGAGAGAAGCCCAAGCAAGACGCGTCCCGAGGAGCGTCTTGCCACATATCAACAATGGGTCTGACTGAGGGCCTCCATGAGAGAAGCCCAAGCAAGACGCGCCCCGAGGAGCGTCTTGTCACGTGTCAACACTGGGTCTGACTGAGCGTCTCCAGGAGAGAGGCCCAAGCAAGACGCGCCCCGAGGAGCGTCTTGCCACATGTCACCACTGGGTCTGACTGAGCACCTCCAGGAGAGAGGCCCAAGCAAGACGCGCCCCGAGGAGCGTCTTGCCACATGTAAGCACTGGGTCTGACTGAGCGCCTCCAGGAGAGAGGCCCCAGCAAGACGCGCCCCGAGGAGCGTCTTGCCTTATGTCAGCACTCGGTCTGACTGAGCGCCTCCAGGAGAGAGGCCCAAGCAAGACGCGTCCCGAGGAGTGTCTTGCCACATGTCAACAATGAGTCTGACTGAGGGCCTCCTCGAGAGAAGCCCAAGCAAGACGCGTCCCGAGGAGTGTCTTGCCACATGTCAACAATGGGCCTGACTGAGGGCCTCCAGGAGAGAAGCCCAAGCAAGACACGCCCCGAGGAGCGTCTTGCCACATGTCAGCACTCGGTCTGACTGAGCGCCTCCAGGAGAGAGGCCCAAGCAAGACGCACCCCGAGGAGCATCTTGACACATGTCAACACTGGGGCTGACAGAGGGCCTCCAGGAGAGAGGCCCAAGCAAGATGCGCCTCGAGGAGCGTCTTGCCATATGAAAACAATGGGTCTGACTGAGGGCCTCCAGGAGAGAAGCCAAAGCAAGACGCGCCCCGAGGAGCCTCTTGCCACATGTCAGCACTCGGTCTGACTGAGCGCCTCCAGGAGAGAGGCCCAAGCAAGACGCGCCCCGAGGAGCGTCTTGCCACTTATCAACAATGGGTCTGACTGAGGGCCTCCATGAGAGAAGCCCAAGCAAGACGCGCCCCGAGGAGCGTCTTGCCACATGTCAACAATGGGTCTGACTGAGGGCCTCCAGGAGAGAAGCCCAAGCAAGACGCGCCCCGAGGAGCGTCTTGCCACATGTCAACACTGGGTCTGACTGAGCACCTCCAGGAGAGAGGCCCAAGCAAGACGCGCCCCGAGGAGAGTCTTGCCACATGTCAACACTGGGTCTGACTGAGCACCTCCAGGAGAGAGGCCCAAGCAAGACGCGCCCCGAGGAGCGTCTTGCCACTTGTCAACACTGGGTCTGACAGAGGGCCTCCAGGAGAGAGGCCCAAGCAAGACGCGCCCCGAGGAGCGTCTTGCCACATGTCAACAATGAGTCTGACTGAACGCCTCCAGGAGAGAAGCCGCAGCAAGACGCGCCCCGAGGAGCGTCTTGTCAAATGTCAACACTGGGTCTGACTGAGCGCCTCCAGGAGAGAAGCCCCAGCAAGACGCGCCCCGAGGAGCGTCTTGCCACATGTCGGCACTCGGTCTGACTGAGCGCCTCCAGGAGAGAGGCCCAAGCAAGATGCGCCCCGAGGAGCGTCTTGCCACATGTCAACAATGGGTCTGACTGAGGGCCTCCAGGAGAGAAGCCCAAGCAAGACGCACCCTGAGGAGCGTCTTGCCACATGTCAACAATGGGTCTGAACTTAGGGCCTCCAGGAGAGAAGCCCAAGCAAGACGCGCCCCGAGGAGCGTCTTGCCACATGTCACCACTGGGTCTGACTGAGCGCCTCCTGGAGAGAGGCCCAAGCAAGACGCGCCCCGAGGAGCATCTTGCCTTATGTCAGCACTCGGTCTGACTGAGCGCCTCCAAGAGAGAGGCCCAAGCAAGACGCGCCCCGAGGAGCGTCTTGCCACATGTCAACAATGAGTCTGACTGAGGGCCTCGAGGAGAGAAGCCCAAGCAAGACGCGTCCCGAGGAGCGTCTTGCCACATATCAACAATGGGTCTGACTGAGGGCCTCCATGAGTGAAGCCCAAGCAAGACGCGCCCCGAGGAGCGTCTTGTCACGTGTCAACACTGGGTCTGACTGAGCGTCTCCAGGAGAGAGGCCCAAGCAAGACGCGCCCCGAGGAGCGTCTTGCCACATGTCACCACTGGGTCTGACTGAGCACCTCCAGGAGAGAGGCCCAAGCAAGACGCGCCCCGAGGAGCGTCTTGCCACATGTAAGCACTGGGTCTGACTGAGCGCCTCCAGGAGAGAGGCCCCAGCAAGACGCGCCCCGAGGAGCGTCTTGCCTTATGTCAGCACTCGGTCTGACTGAGCGCCTCCAGGAGAGAGGCCCAAGCAAGACGCGTCCCGAGGAGTGTCTTGCCACATGTCAACAATGAGTCTGACTGAGGGCCTCCTCGAGAGAAGCCCAAGCAAGACGCGTCCCGAGGAGTGTCTTGCCACATGTCAACAATGGGCCTGACTGAGGGCCTCCAGGAGAGAAGCCAAAGCAAGACGCGCCCCGAGGAGCGTCTTGCCACATGTCAGCACTCGGTCTGACTGAGCGCCTCCAGGAGAGAGGCCCAAGCAAGACGCACCCCGAGGAGCGTCTTGACACATGTCAACACTGGGGCTGACAGAGGGCCTCCAGGAGAGAGGCCCAAGCAAGATGCGCCTCGAGGAGCGTCTTGCCATATGAAAACAATGGGTCTGACTGAGGGCCTCCAGGAGAGAAGCCAAAGCAAGACGCGCCCCGAGGAGCGTCTTGCCACATGTCAGCACTCGGTCTGACTGAGCGCCTCCAGGAGAGAGGCCCAAGCAAGACGCGCCCCGAGGAGCGTCTTGTCACTTATCAACAATGGGTCTGACTGAGGGCCTCCATGAGAGAAGCCCAAGCAAGACGCGCCCCGAGGAGCGTCTTGCCACATGTCAACAATGGGTCTGACTGAGGGCCTCCAGGAGAGAAGCCCAAGCAAGACGCGCCCCGAGGAGCGTCTTGTCACATGTCAACAATGAGTCTGACTGAACGCCTCCAGGAGAGAAGCCGCAGCAAGACGCGCCCCGAGGAGCGTCTTGTCACATGTCAACACTGGGTCTGACTGAGCGCCTCCAGGAGAGAAGCCCCAGCAAGACGCGCCCCGAGGAGCGTCTTGCCACATGTCAGCACTCTGTCTGACTGTGCGCCTCCAGGAGAGAGGACCCAAGCAAGACGCGCCCCGAGGAGCATCTTGCCACATGTCAACAATGAGTCTGACTGAGGGTCTCCAGGAGAGAAGCCCAAGCAAGATGCGCCCCGAGGAGCGTCTTGCCACGTGTCAGCACTCGGTCTGACTGAACGCCTCCAGGAGAGAAGCCCCAGCAAGACGCGCCCCGAGGAGCGTCTTGCCACATGTCAGCACTCGGTCTGACTGAGCTCCTCCAGGAGAGAGGCCCAAGCAAGACGCGCCCCGAGGAGCGTCTTGCCACATATCAACAATGGATCTGACTGAGGGCCTCCATGAGAGAAGCCCAAGCAAGACGCGCCCCGAGGAGCGTCTTGTCACATGTCACCACTGGGTCTGACTGAGCGCCTCCAGGAGAGAGGCCCAAGCAAGACGCGCCCCGAGGAGCGTCTTGCCACATGTCAACAATGAGTCTGACTGAGGGCCTCCAGGAGAGAAGCCCAAGCAAGACGCGTCCCGAGGAGCGTCTTGCCACATGTCAGCACTCGGTCTGACTGAACGCCTCCAGGAGAGAAGCCCCAGCAAGACGCGCCCCAAGGAGCGTCTTGCCACATGTAAGCTCTGGGTCTGACTGAGCGCCTTCAGGAGAGAGGCCCCAGCAAGACGCGCCCCGAGGAGCGTCTTGCCTTATGTCAGCACTCGGTCTGACTGAGCGCCTCCAGGAGAGAGGCCCAAGCAAGACGCGCCCCGAGGAGCGTCTTGCCACATGTCAACAATTGGTCTGACTGAGGGCCTCCAGGAGAGAAGCCCAAGCAAGATGCGCCCAAAGGAGCGTCTTGCCACATGTAAACAATGGGTCTGACTGAGGGCCTCCAGGAGAGAAGGCCAAGCAAGACGCGCCCCGAGGAGCGTCTTGCCACATGTCAGCACTCGGTCTGACTGAGCGCCTCCAGGAGAGAGGCCCAAGCAAGACGCGCCCCGAGGAGCGTCTTGCCACATATCAACAATGGGTCTGACTGAGGGCCTCCATGAGAGAAGCCCAAGCAAGACGCGCCCCGAGGAGCGTCTTGCCACATGTCACCACTGGGTCTGACTGAGCGCCTCCAGGAGAGAGGCCCAAGCAAGACGCGCCCCGAGGAGCGTCTTGCCACATGTAAGCACTGGGTCTGACTGAGCGCCTCCAGGAGAGAAGCCCCAGCAAGACGCGCCCCGAGGAGCGTCTTACCACATGTCAGCACTCGGTCTGACTGAACGCCTCCAGGAGAGAAGCCCAAGCAAGATGCGCCCCGAGGAGCGTCTTGCCACATGTCAGCACTCGGTCTGACTGAACGCCTCCAGGAGAGAAGCCCCAGCAAGACACGCCCCGAGGAGCGTCTTGCCACATGTAAGCACTGGGTCTGACTGAGCGCCTCCAGGAGAGAGGCCCCAGCAAGACGCTCCCCGAGGAGCGTCTTGCCTTATGTCAGCACTCGGTCTGACTGAGCGCCTCCAGGAGAGAGGCCCCAGCAAGACGCTCCCCGAGGAGCGTCTTGCCTTATGTCAGCACTCGGTCTGACTGAGCGCCTCCAGGAGAGAGGCCCAAGCAAGATGCGCCCCGAGGAGCGTCTTGCCACATGTCAACAATGGGTCTGACTGAGGGCCTCCAGGAGAGAAGCCGAAGCAAGACGCGCCCCGAGGAGCGTCTTGCCACATGTCAGCACTCGGTCTCACTGAGCGACTCCAGGAGAGAGGCCCAAGCAAGACGCACCCCGAGGAGCGTCTTGCCACATATCAACAATGGGTCTGACTGAGGGCCTCCATGAGAGAAGCCCAAGCAAGACGCGCCCCGAGGAGCGTCTTGTCACGTGTCAAAACTGGGTCTGACTGAGCGTCTCCAGGAGAGAGGCCCAAGCAAGACGTGCCCCGAGGAGCGTCTTGCCACATGTAAGCACTGGGTCTGACTGAGCGCCTCCTGGAGAGAGGCCCAAGCAAGACGCGCCCCGAGGAGCGTCTTGCACCATGTCAACACTGGGTCTGACTGAGCACCTCCAGGAGAGAGGCCCAAGCAAGACTCGCCCCGAGGAGCGTCTTGCCACATATCAACAATGGGTCTGACTGAGGGCCTCCATGAGAGAAGCCCAAGCAAGACGCGCCCCGAGGAGCGTCTTGCCACATGTCAGCACTCGGTCTGACTGAGTGCCTCCAGGAGAGAGGCCCAAGCAAGACGCGCCCCGAGGAGCGTCTTGCCACATATCAACAATGGGTCTGACTGAGGGCCTCCATGAGAGAAGCCCAAGCAAGACGCGCCCCGAGGAGCGTCTTGTCACGTGTCAACACTGGGTCTGACTGAGCGTCTCCAGGAGAGAGGCCCAAGCAAGACGCGCCCCGAGGAGCGTCTTGCCACATATCAACAATGGGTCTTACTGAGCGCCTCCAGGAGAGAGGCCCAAGCAAGACGCGCCCCGAGGAGCGTCTTGCCACATGTCAACAATGAGTCTGACTGAGGGCCTCCAGGAGAGAAGCCCAAGCAAGACGCGTCCCGAGGAGTGTCTTGCCACATGTCAGCACTCGGTCTGACTGAACGCCTCCAGGAGAGAAGCCCCAGCAAGACGCGCCCCGAGGAGCGTCTTGCCACATGTAAGCACTGGGTCTGACTGAGCGCCTCCAGGAGAGAGGCCCCAGCAAGACGCGCCCCGAGGTGCGTCTTGCCTTATGTCAGCACTCGGTCTGACTGAGCGCCTCCAGGAGAGAGGCCCAAGCAAGACGCGTCCCGAGGAGTGTCTTGCCACATGTCAACAATGAGTCTGACTGAGGGCCTCCAGGAGAGAAGCCCAAGCAAGACACGTCCCGAGGAGTGTCTTGCCACATGTCAACAATGGGTCTGACTGAGGGCCTCCAGGAGAGAAGCCCAAGCAAGACGCGCCCCGAGGAGCGTCTTGCCACATGTCAGCACTCAGTCTGACTGAGCGCCTCCAGGAGAGAGGCCCAAGCAAGACGCACCCCGAGGAGCATCTTGACACATGTCAACACTGGGGCTGACAGAGGGCCTCCAGGAGAGAGGCCCAAGCAAAATGCGCCCCGAGGAGCGTCTTGCCACATGTAAACAATGGGTCTGACTGAGGGCCTCCAGGAGAGAAGCCCAAGCAAGACGCGCCCCGAGGAGCGTCTTGCCACATGTCAGCACTCGGTCTGACTGAGCGCCTCCAGGAGAGAGGCCCAAGAAGGACGTGCCCCGAGGAGCGTCTTGCCACATATCAACAATGGGTCTGACTGAGGGCCTCCATGAGAGAAGCCCAAGCAAGACGCGCCCCGAGGAGCGTCTTGTCACGTGTCAACACTGGGTCTGACTGAGCGTCTCCAGGAGAGAGGCCCAAGCAAGACGCGCCCCGAGGAGCGTCTTGCCACATGTCACCACTGGGTCTGACTGAGCGCCTCCAGGAGAGAGGCCCAAGCAAGACGCGCCCCGAGGAGCGTCTTGCCACATGTAAGCACTGGGTCTGACTGAGCGCCTCCAGGAGAGAGGCCCCAGCAAGACGCGGCCCGAGGAGCGTCTTGCTTTATGTCAGCACTCGGTCTGACTGAGCGCCTCCAGGAGAGAGGCCCAAGCAAGACGCGCCCCGAGGAGCGTCTTGCCACATGTCAACAATGGTTCTGACTGAGGGCCTCCAGGAGAAAAGCCCAAGCAAGACGCGCCCCGAGGAGCGTCTTGCACCATGTCAACACTGGGTCTGACTGAGCACCTCCAGGAGAGAGGCCCAAGCAAGACTCGCCCCGAGGAGCGTCTTGCCACATATCAACAATGGGTCTGACTGAGGGCCTCCATGAGAGAAGCCCAAGCAAGACGCGCCCCGAGGAGCGTCTTGCCACATGTTAGCACTCGGTCTGACTGAGCGCCTCCAGGAGAGAGGCCCAAGCAAGATGCACCCCGAGACGCGTCTTGCCACATATCAACAATGGGTCTGACTGTGGGCCTCCATGAGAGAAGCCCAAACAAGACGCGCCCCGAGGAGCGTCTTGTCACGTGTCAACACTGGGTCTGACTGAGCGTCTCCAGGAGAGAGGCCCAAGCAAGACGCGCCCCGAGGAGCGTCTTGCCACATGTCACCACTGGGTCTGACTGAGCCCCTCCAGGAGAGAGGCCCAAGCAAGACGCGCCCCGAGGAGCGTCTTGCCACATGTCAGCACTCGGTCTGACTGAGCGCCTCCAGGAGAGAGGCCCAAGCAAGACGCGCCCCGAGGAGCGTCTTGCCACATGTCAACAATGAGTCTGACTGAGGGCCTCCAGGAGAGAAGCCCAAGCAAGACGCGCCCCGAGGAGCGTCTTGCCACATGTTAGCACTCGGTCTGACTGAGCGCCTCCAGGAGAGAGGCCCAAGCAAGACGCACCCCGAGAAGCGTCTTGCCACATGTCAACAATGAGTCTGACTGAGGGCCTCCAGGAGAGAAGCCCAAGCAAGACGCGTCCCGAGGAGTGTCTTGCCACATGTCAGCACTCGGTCTGACTGAACGCCTCCAGGAGAGAAGCCCCAGCAAGACGCGCCCCGAGGAGCGTCTTGCCACATGTAAGCACTGGGTCTGACTGAGCTCCTCCAGGAGAGAGGCCCCAGCAAGACGCGCCCAGAGGAGCGTCTTGCCTTATGTCAGCACTCGATCTGACTGAGCACCTCCAGGAGAGAGGCCCAAGCAAGACGCGCCCCGAGGAGCGTCTTGCCACATGTCAACAATGGGTCTGGCTGAGGTCCTCCAGGAGAGAAGCCCAAGCAAGACGCGCCCCGAGGAGCGTCTTGCCACATGTCAACAATGGGTCTGACTGAGGGCCTCCAGGAGAGAAGCCCAAGCAAGACGCGCCCCGAGGAGCGTCTTGCCACATGTCAACAATGGGTCTGACTGAGGTTCTCCAAGAGAGAAGCCCAAGCAAGACGCGCCCCGAGGAGCGTCTTGCACCATGTCAACACTGGGTCTGACTGAGCACCTCCAGGAGAGAGGCCCAAGCAAGACTCGCCCCGAGGAGCGTCTTGCCACATATCAACAATGGGTCTGACTGAGGGCCTCCATGAGAGAAGCCCAAGCAAGATGCGCCCCAAGGAGCGTCTTGCCACATGTCAGCACTCGGTCTGACTGAGCGCCTCCAGGAGAGAGGCCAAAGCAAGACGCGCCCCGAGGAGCGTCTTGTCACATGTCACCACTGGGTCTGACTGAGCCCCTCCAGGAGAGAGGCCCAAGCAAAACGCGCCCCGAGGAGCGTCTTGCCACATGTCAACAATGAGTCTGACTGAGGGCCTCGAGGAGAGAAGCCCAAGCAAGACGCGTCCCGAGGAGCGTCTTGCCACATGTCGGCACTCGGTCTGACTGAACGCCTCTAGGAGAGAAGCCCCAGCAAGACGCGCCCCGAGGAGCGTCTTGCCACATATCAACAATGGGTCTGACTGAGGGCCTCCATGAGAGAAGCCCAAGCAAGACGCGCCCCGAGGAGCGTCTTGTCACATGTCACCACTGGGTCTGACTGAGCGCCTCCTGGAGAGAGGCCCAAGCAAGACGCGCCCCGAGGAGCGTCTTGCCACATGTAAGCACTGGGTCTGACTGAGCGCCTCCAGGAGAGAGGCCCCAGCAAGACGCGCCCCGAGGAGCATCTTGCCTTATGTCAGCACTCGGTCTGACTGAGCGCCTCCAGGAGAGAGGCCCAAGCAAGACGCGCCCCGAGGAGCGTCTTGCCACATGTCAACAATGAGTCTGACTGAGGGCCTCGAGGAGAGAAGCCCAATCAAGACGCGTCCCGAGGAGCGTCTTGCCACATGTCGGCACTCGGTCTGACTGAACGCCTCTAGGAGAGAAGCCCCAGCAAGACGCGCCCCGAGGAGCGTCTTGCCACATATTAACAATGGGTTTGACTGAGGGCCTCCAGGAGAGAGGCCCAAGCAAGACGCGCCCCGAGGAGCGTCTTGCCTTATGTCAGAACTCGGTCTGACTGAGCGCCTCCAGGAGAGAGGCCCAAGCAAGACGCGCCCCGAGGAGCGTCTTGCCACATGTCAACAATGAGTCTGACTGAGGGCCTCCAGGAGAGAAGCCCAAGCAAGACGCGCCCCGAGGAGCGACTTGCCACATGTTAGCACTCGGTCTGACTGAGCGCCTCCAGGAGAGAGGCCCAAGCAAGACGCACCCCGAGAAGCGTCTTGCCACATGTCAACAATGAGTCTGACTGAGGGCCTCCAGGAGAGAAGCCCAAGCAAGACGCGTCCCGAGGAGTGTCTTGCCACATGTCAGCACTCGGTCTTACTGAACGCCTCCAGGAGAGAAGCCCCAGCAAGACGCGCCCCGAGGAGCGTCTTGCCACATGTAAGCACTGGGTCTGACTGAGCGCCTCCAGGAGAGAGGCCCCAGCAAGACGCGCCCCGAGGAGCGTCTTGCCTTATGTCAGCACTCGGTCTGACTGAGCGCCTCCAGGAGAGAGGCCCAAGCAAGTCGCGCCCCGAGGAGCGTCTTGAAACATGTCAACAATGGGTCTGACTGAGGGCCTCCAGGAGAGAAGCCCAAGCAAGACGCGCCCCGAGGAGCGTCTTGCCACATGTCAACAATGGGTCTGACTGAGGGCCTCCAGGAGAGAAGCCCAAGCAAGACGCGCCCCGAGGAGCGTCTTGCCACATGTCAACAATGGGTCTGACTGAGGGCCTCCAAGAGAGAAGCCCAAGCAAGACGCGCCCCGAGGAGCCTCTTGCACCATGTCAACACTGGGTCTGACTGAGCACCTCCAGGAGAGAGGCCCAAGCAAGATGCGCCCCGAGGAGCGTCTTGCCACATGTAAACAATGGGTCTGACTGAGGGCCTCCAGGAGAGAAGCCCAAGCAAGACGCGCCCCGAGGAGCGTCTTGCCACATGTCAGCACTCGGTCTGACTGAGCACCTCCAGGAGAGAGGCCCAAGCAAGACGCGCCCCGAGGAGCGTCTTGCCACGTATCAACAATGGGTCTGACTGAGGGCCTCCATGAGAGAAGCCCAAGCAAGACGCGCCCCGAGGAGCGTCTTGCCACATGTAAGCACTGGGTCTGACTGAGCGCCTCCAGGAGAGAGGCCCCAGCAAGACGCGCCCCGAGGAGCGTCTTGCCTTATGTCAGCACTCGGTCTGACTGAGCGCCTCCAGGAGAGAGGCCCAAGCAAGATGCGCCCCGAGGAGC
The DNA here is from genome assembly GCF_043380555.1 of Nothobranchius furzeri. Classification (NCBI taxonomy): domain Eukaryota; kingdom Metazoa; phylum Chordata; class Actinopteri; order Cyprinodontiformes; family Nothobranchiidae; genus Nothobranchius; species Nothobranchius furzeri. Next base: position 424,591 of record NW_027223055.1, on the reverse strand, counting down.
GTCTTGCCACATGTCAACAATGGGTCTGACTGAGGGCCTCCAAGAGAGAAGCCCAAGCAAGACGCGCCCCGAGGAGCATCTTGCACCATGTCAACACTGGGTCTGACTGAGCACCTCCAGGAGAGAGGCCCAAGCAAGACTCGCCCCGAGGAGCGTCTTGCCACATATCAACAATGGGTCTGACTGAGGGCCTCCATGAGAGAAGCCCAAGCAAGACGCGCCCCGAGGAGCGTCTTGCCACATGTCAGCACTCGGTCTGACTGAGCGCCTCCAGGAGAGAGGCCCAAGCAAGACGCGCCCCGAGGAGCGTCTTGCCACATATCAACAATGGGTCTGACTGAGGGCCTCCATGAGAGAAGCCCAAGCAAGACGCGCCCCGAGGAGCGTCTTGTCACGTGTCAAAACTGGGTCTGACTGAGCGTCTCCAGGAGAGAGGCCCAAGCAAGACGCCCCCCGAGGAGCGTCTTGCCACATGTCAACAATGAGTCTGACTGAGGGCCTCCAGGAGAGAAGCCCAACTAAGATGAGTCCCGAGGAGTGTCTTGCCACATGTCAGCACTCGGTCCGACTGAACGCCTCCAGGAGAGAAGCCCCAGCAAGACGCGCCCCGAGGAGCGTCTTGCCACATGTAAGCACTGGGTCTGACTGAGCGCCTCCAGGAGAGAGGCCCCAGCAAGACGCGCCCCGAGGTGCGTCTTGCCTTATGTCAGCACTCGGTCTGACTGAGCGCCTCCAGGAGAGAGGCCCAAGCAAGACGCGTCCCGAGGAGTGTCTTGCCACATGTCAACAATGAGTCTGACTGAGGGTCTCCAGGAGAGAAGCCCAAGCAAGACGCGTCCCGAGGAGTGTCTTGCCACATGTCAACAATGGGTCTGACTGAGGGCCTCCAGGAGAGAAGCCCAAGCAAGACGCGCCCCGAGGAGCGTCTTGCCACGTGTCAGCACTCGGTCTGACTGAGCGCCTCCAGGAGAGAGGCCCAAGCAAGATGCACCCCGAGGAGCGTCTTGACACACGTCAACACTGGGGCTGACAGAGGGCCTCCAGGAGAGAGGCCCAAGCAAGATGCGCCCCGAGGAGCGTCTTGCCACATGTAAACAATGGGTCTGACTGAGGGCCTCCAGGAGAGAAGCCCAAGCAAGACGCGCCCCGAGGAGCATCTTGCCACATGTCAGCACTTGGTCTGACTGAGCGCCTCCAGGAGAGAGGCCCAAGCAAGACGCGCCCCGAGGAGCGTCTTGCCACATATCAACAATGGGTCTGACTGAGGGCCTCCATGAGAGAAGCCCAAGCAAGACGCGCCCCGAGGAGCGTCTTGTCACGTGTCAACACTGGGTCTGACTGAGCGTCTCCAGGAGAGAGGCCGAAGCAAGACGCGCCCCGAGGAGCGTCTTGCCACATGTCACCTCTGGGTCTGACTGAGCGCCTCCAGGAGAGAGGCCCAAGCAAGACGCGCCCCGAGGAGCGTCTTGCTTTATGTCAGCACTCGGTCTGACTGAGCGCCTCCAGGAGAGAGGCCCAAGCAAGACGCACCCCGAGAAGCGTCTTGCCACATGTCAACAATGGGTCTGACTGAGGGCCTCCAGGAGAGAAGCCCAAGCAAGACGCGCCCCGAGGAGCGTCTTGCCACGTGTCAGCACTCGGTCTGACTGAGCGCCTCCAGGAGAGAGGCCCAAGCAAGACGCACCCCGAGGAGCGTCTTGACACACGTCAACACTGGGGCTGACAGAGGGCCTCCAGGAGAGAGGCCCAAGCAAGATGCGCCCCGAGGAGCGTCTTGCCACATGTAAACAATGGGTCTGACTGAGGGCCTCCAGGAGAGAAGCCCAAGCAAGATGCGCCCCGAGGAGCGTCTTGCCACATGTCAGCACTCGGTCTGACTGAGCGCCTCCAGGAGAGAGGCCCAAGCAAGACGCGCCCCGAGGAGCGTCTTGCCACATATCAACAATGGGTCTGACTGAGGGCCTCCATGAGAGAAGCCCAAGCAAGACGCGCCCCGAGGAGCGTCTTGTCACGTGTCAACACTGGGTCTGACTGAGCGTCTCCAGGAGAGAGGCCGAAGCAAGACGCGCCCCGAGGAGCGTCTTGCCACATGTCACCTCTGGGTCTGACTGAGCGCCTCCAGGAGAGAGGCCCAAGCAAGACGCGCCCCGAGGAGCGTCTTGCCACATGTAAGCACTGGGTCTGACTGAGCGCCTCCAGGAGAGGGGCCCCAGCAAGACGCGCCCCGAGGAGCGTCTTGCTTTATGTCAGCACTCGGTCTGACTGAGCGCCTCCAGGAGAGAGGCCCAAGCAAGACTCGCCCCGAGGAGCGTCTTGCCACATATCAACAATGGGTCTGACTGAGGGCCTCCATGAGAGAAGCCCAAGCAAGACGCGCCCCGAGGAGCGTCTTGCCACATGTTAGCACTTGGTCTGACTGAGCGCCTCCAGGATAGAGGCCCAAGCAAGATGCACCCCGAGACGCGTCTTGCCACATATCAACAATGGGTCTGACTGAGGGCCTCCATGAGAGAAGCCCAAGCAAGACGCGCCCCGAGGAGCGTCTTGTCACGTGTCAACACTGCGTCTGACTGAGCGTCTCCAAGAGAGAGGCCCATGCAAGACGCGCCCCGAGGAGCGTCTTGCCACATGTCACCACTGGGTCTGACTGAGCGCCTCCAGGAGAGAGGCCCAAGCAAGACGCACCCCGAGAAGCGTCTTGCCACATGTCAACAATGAGTCTGAATGAGGGCCTCCAGGAGAGAAGCCCAAGCAAGACGCGTCCCGAGGAGTGTCTTGCCACATGTCAGCACTCTGTCTGACTGAACGCCTCCAGGAGAGAAGCCCCAGCAAGACGCGCCCCGAGGATCGTCCTGCCACATGTAAGCACTGGGTCTGACTGAGCTCCTCCAGGAGAGAGGCCCCAGCAAGACGCGCCCCGAGGAGCGTCTTGCCTTATGTCAGCACTCGGTCTGACTGAGCGCCTCCAGGAGAGAGGCCCAAGCAAGACGCGCCCCGAGGAGCGTCTTGCCACATGTCAAAATTGGGTCTGACTGAGGGCCTCCAGGAGAGAAGCCCAAGCAAGACGCGCCCCGAGGAGCGTCTTGCCACATGTCAACAATGGGCCTGACTGAGGTTCTCCAAGAGAGAAGCCCAAGCAAGACGCGCCCCGAGGAGCGTCTTGCACCATGTCAGCACTCGGTCTGACTGAGCGCCTCCAGGAGAGAGGCCCAAGCAAGACGCGCCCCGAGGAGCGTCTTGCCACATGTCACCACTGGGTCTGACTGAGCGCCTCCAGGAGAGAGGCCCAAGCAAAACGCGCCCCGAGGAGCGTCTTGCCACATGTCAACAATGAGTCTGACTGAGGGCCTCGAGGAGAGAAGCCCAAGCAAGACGCGTCCCGAGGAGCGTCTTGCCACATGTCGGCACTCGGTCTGACTGAACGCCTCTAGGAGAGAAGCCCCAGCAAGATGCGCCCCGAGGAGCGTATTGCCACATATCAACAATGGGTCTGACTGAGGGCCTCCATGAGAGAAGCCCAAGCAAGACGCGCCCCGAGGAGCGTCTTGTCACATGTCACCACTGAGTCTGACTGAGCGCCTCCTGGAGAGAGGCCCAAGCAAGACGCGCCCCGAGGAGCGTCTTGCCACATGTCAACAATGGGTCTGACTGAGGTCCTCCAGGAGAGAAGCCCAAGCAAGACGCGCCCCGAGGAGCGTCTTGCCACATGTCAACAATGGGTCTGACTGAGGGCCTCCAGGAGAGAAGCCCAAGCAAGACGCGCCCCGAGGAGCGTCTTGCCACATGTCAACAATGGGTCTGACTGAGGTTCTCCAAGAGAGAAGCCCAAGCAAGACGCGCCCCGAGGAGCGTCTTGCCACGTGTCAGCACTCGGTCTGACTGAGCGCCTCCAGGAGAGAGGCCCAAGCAAGACGCACCCCGAGGAGCGTCTTGACACACGTCAACACTGGGGCTGACAGAGGGCCTCCAGGAGAGAGGCCCAAGCAAGATGCGCCCCGAGGAGCGTCTTGCCACATGTAAACAATGGGTCTGACTGAGGGCCTCCAGGAGAGAAGCCCAAGCAAGACGCGCCCCGAGGAGCGTCTTGCCACATGTCAGCACTCGGTCTGACTGAGCGCCTCCAGGAGAGAGGCCCAAGCAAGACGCGCCCCGAGGAGCGTCTTGCCACATATCAACAATGGGTCTGACTGAGGGCCTCCATGAGAGAAGCCCAAGCAAGACGCGCCCCGAGGAGCGTCTTGTCACGTGTCAACACTGGGTCTGACTGAGCGTCTCCATTAGAGAGGCCGAAGCAAGACGCGCCCCGAGGAGCGTCTTGCCACATGTCACCTCTGGGTCTGACTGAGCGCCTCCAGGAGAGAGGCCCAAGCAAGACGCGCCCCGAGGAGCGTCTTGCCACATGTAAGCACTGGGTCTGACTGAGCGCCTCCAGGAGAGAGGCCCCAGCAAGACGCGCCCCGAGGAGCGTCTTGCTTTATGTCAGCACTCGGTCTGACTGAGCGCCTCCAGGAGAGAGGCCCAAGCAAGACTCGCCCCGAGGAGCGTCTTGCCACATATCAACAATGGGTCTGACTGAGGGCCTCCATGAGAGAAGCCCAAGCAAGACGCGCCCCGAGGAGCGTCTTGCCACATGTTAGCACTTGGTCTGACTGAGCGCCTCCAGGATAGAGGCCCAAGCAAGATGCACCCCGAGACGCGTCTTGCCACATATCAACAATGGGTCTGACTGAGGGCCTCCATGAGAGAAGCCCAAGCAAGACGCGCCCCGAGGAGCGTCTTGTCACGTGTCAACACTGGGTCTGACTGAGCGTCTCCAAGAGAGAGGCCCAAGCAAGACGCGCCTCGAGGAGCGTCTTGCCACATGTCACCACTGGGTCTGACTGAGCGCCTCCAGGAGAGAGGCCCAAGCAAGACGCACCCCGAGAAGCGTCTTGCCACATGTCAACAATGAGTCTGAATGAGGGCCTCCAGGAGAGAAGCCCAAGCAAGACGCGTCCCGAGGAGTGTCTTGCCACATGTCAGCACTCTGTCTGACTGAACGCCTCCATGAGAGAAGCCCCAGCAAGACGCGCCCCGAGGATCGTCCTGCCACATGTAAGCACTGGGTCTGACTGAGGGCCTCCATGAGAGAAGCCCAAGCAAGACGCGCCCCGAGGAGCGTCTTGTCACATGTCACCACTGGGTCTGACTGAGCGCCTCCAGGAGAGAGGCCCAAGCAAAACGCGCCCCGAGGAGCGTCTTGCCACATGTCAACAATGAGTGTGACTGAGGGCCTCGAGGAGAGAAGCCCAAGCAAGACGCGTCCCGAGGAGCGTCTTGCCACATGTCGGCACTCGGTCTGACTGAACGCCTCTAGGAGAGAAGCCCCAGCAAGACGCGCCCCGAGGAGCGTATTGCCACATATCAACAATGGGTCTGACTGAGGGCCTCCATGAGAGAAGCCCAAGCAAGACGCGCCCCGAGGAGCGTCTTGTCACATGTCACCACTGAGTCTGACTGAGCGCCTCCTGGAGAGAGGCCCAAGCAAGACGCGCCCCGAGGAGCGTCTTGCCACATGTCAACAATGGGTCTGACTGAGGTCCTCCAGGAGAGAAGCCCAAGCAAGACGCGCCCCGAGGAGCGTCTTGCCACATGTCAACAATGGGTCTGACTGAGGGCCTCCAGGAGAGAAGCCCAAGCAAGACGCGCCCCGAGGAGCGTCTTGCCACATGTCAACAATGGGTCTGACTGAGGTTCTCCAAGAGAGAAGCCCAAGCAAGATGCGCCCCGAGGAGCGTCTTGCACCATGTCAACACTGGGTCTGACTGAGCACCTCCAGGAGAGAGGCCCAAGCAAGACTCGCCCCGAGGAGCGTCTTGCCACATATCAACAATGGGTCTGACTGAGGGCCTCCATGAGAGAGGCCCAAGCAAGACGCGCCCCGAGGAGCGTCTTGTCACATGTCACCACTGGGTCTGACTGAGCCCCTCCAGGAGAGAGGCCCAAGCAAAACGCGCCCCGAGGAGCGTCCTGCTCCATGTCAACAATGAGTCTGACTGAGGGCCTCGAGGAGAGAAGCCCAAGCAAGACGCGTCCCGAGGAGCGTCTTGCCACATGTCGGCACTCGGTCTAACTGAACGCCTCTAGGAGAGAAGCCCCAGCAAGACGCGCCCCAAGGAGTGTCTTGCCACATATCAACAATGGGTCTGACTGAGGGCCTCCATGAGAGAAGCCCAAGCAAGACGCGCCCCGAGGAGCGTCTTGTCACATGTCACCACTGGGTCTGACTGAGCGCCTCCTGGAGAGAGGCCCAAGCAAGACGCGCCCCGAGGAGCGTCTTGCCACATGTAAGCACTGGGTCTGACTGAGCGCCTCCAGGAGAGAGGCCCCAAAAAGACGCGCCCCGAGGAGCATCTTGCCTTATGTCAGCACTCGGTCTGACTGAGCTCCTCCAGGAGAGAGGCCCAAGCAAGACGCGCCCCGAGGAGCGTCTTGCCACATGTCAACAATGAGTCTGACTGAGGGCCTCGAGGAGAGAAGCCCAAGCAAGACGCGTCCCGAGGAGCGTCTTGCCACATGTCGGCACTCGGTCTGACTGAACGCCTCTAGGAGAGAAGCCCCAGCAAGACGCGCCCCGAGGAGCGTCTTGCCACATATTAACAATGGGTCTGACTGAGGGCCTCCAGGAGAGAGGCCCAAGCAAGACGCGCCCCGAGGAGCGTCTTGCCTTATGTCAGAACTCGGTCTGACTGAGCGCCTCCAGGAGAGAGGCCCAAGCAAGACGCGCCCCGAGGAGCGTCTTGCCACATGTCAACAATGAGTCTGACTGAGGGCCTCCAGGAGAGAAGCCCAAGCAAGACGCGCCCCGAGGAGCGACTTGCCACATGTTAGCACTCGGTCTGACTGAGCGCCTCCAGGAGAGAGGCCCAAGCAAGACGCACCCCGAGAAGCGTCTTGACACATGTCAACAATGAGTCTGACTGAGGGCCTCCAGGAGAGAAGCCCAAGCAAGACGCGTCCCGAGGAGTGTCTTGCCACATGTCAGCACTCGGTCTGACTGAACGCCTCCAGGAGAGAAGCCCCAGCAAGACGCGCCCCGAGGAGCGTCTTGCCACATGTAAGCACTGGGTCTGACTGAGCGCCTCCAGGAGAGAGGCCCCAGCAAGACGCGCCCCGAGGAGCGTCTTGCCTTATGTCAGCACTCGGTCTGACTGAGCGCCTCCAGGAGAGAGGCCCAAGCAAGACGCGCCCCGAGGATCGTCTTGAAACATGTCAACAATGGGTCTGACTGAGGGCCTCCAGGAGAGAAGCCCAAGCAAGACGCGCCCCGAGGAGTGTCTTGCCACATGTCAACAATGGGTCTGACTGAGGGCCTCCAAGAGAGAAGCCCAAGCAAGACGCGCCCCGAGGAGCGTCTTGCACCATGTCAACACTGGGTCTGACTGAGCACCTCCAGGAGAGAGGCCAAAGCAAGATGCACCCCGAGGAGCGTCTTGCACCATGTCAACACTGGGTCTGACTGAGCACCTCCAGGAGAGAGGCCCAAGCAAGACGCGCCCCGAGGATCGTCTTGAAACATGTCAACAATGGGTCTGACTGAGGGCCTCCAGGAGAGAAGCCCAAGCAAGACGCGCCCCGAGGAGCGTCTTGCCACATGTCAACAATGGGTCTGACTGAGGGCCTCCAGGAGAGAAGCCCAAGCAAGACGCACCCCGAGGAGCGTCTTGCCACATGTCAACAATGGGTCTGACTGAGGGCCTCCAAGAGAGAAGCCCAAGCAAGACGCGCCCCGAGGAGCGTCTTGCACCATGTCAACACTGGGTCTGACTGAGCACCTCCAGGAGAGAGGCCAAAGCAAGATGCGCCCCGAGGAGCGTCTTGCACCATGTCAACACTGGGTCTGACTGAGCACCTCCAGGAGAGAGGCCAAAGCAAGATGCGCCCAGAGGAGCGTCTTGCCACATGTAAACAATGGGTCTGACTGAGGGCCTCCAGGAGAGAAGCCCAAGCAAGACGCGCCCCGAGGAGCGTCTTGCCACATATCAACAATGGGTCTGACTGAGGGCCTCCATGAGAGAAGCCCAAGCAAGACGCGCCCCGAGGAGCGTCTTGTCACGTGTCAACACTGGGTCTGACTGAGCGTCTCCAGGAGAGAGGCCCAAGCAAGACGCGCCCCGAGGAGCATCTTGCCACAAGTCACCACTGGGTCTGACTGAGCGCCTCCAGGAGAGAGGCCCAAGCAAGACGCGCCCCGAGGAGCGTCTTGCCACATGTAAGCACTGGGTCTGACTAAGCGCCTCCAGGAGAGAGGCCCCAGCAAGACGCTCCCCGAGGAGCGTCTTGCCTTATGTCAGCACTCGGTCTGACTGAGCGCCTCCAGGAGACAGGCCCAAGCAAGATGCGCCCCGAGGAGCGTCTTGCCACATGTCAACAATGGGTCTGACTGAGGGCCTCCAGGAGAGAAGCCCAAGCAAGACGCGCCCCGAGGAGCGTCTTGCCACATGTTAACAATGGGTCTGACTGAGGGCCTCCAAGAGAGAAGCCCAAGCAAGACGCGCCCCGAGGAGCGTCTTGCACCATGTCAACACTGGGTCTGACTGAGCACCTCCAGGAGAGAGGCCCAAGCAAGACTCGCCCCGAGGAGCGTCTTGCCACATATCAACAATGGGTCTTACTGAGGGCCTCCATGAGAGAAGCCCAAGCAAGACGCGCCCCGAGGAGTGTCTTGCCACATGTCAGCACTCGGTCTGACTGAGCGCCTCCAGGAGAGAGGCCCAAGCAAGACGCGCCCCGAGGAGCGTCTTGCCACATATCAACAATGGGTCTGACTGAGGGCCTCCATGAGAGAAGCCCAAGAGAGACGCGCCCCGAGGAGCGTCTTGTCACGTGTCAAAACTGGGTCTGACTGAGCGTCTCCAGGAGAGAGGCCCAAGCAAGATGCGCCCCGAGGAGCGTCTTGCCACATGTCACCACTGGGTCACACTGAGCGCCCCCAGGAGAGAGGCCCAAGCAAGACGCGCCCCGAGGAGCGTCTTGCCACATGTCAACAATGAGTCTCACTGAGGGCCTCCAGGAGAGAAGCCCAACTAAGACGCGTCCCGAGGAGTGTCTTGCCACATGTCAGCACTCGGTCCGACTGAACGCCTCCAGGAGAGAAGCCCCAGCAAGACGCGCCCCGAGGAGCGTCTTGCCACATGTAAGCACTGGGACTGACTGAGCGCCTCCAGGAGAGAGGCCCCAGCAAGACGCGCCCCGAGGTGCGTCTTGCCTTATGTCAGCACTCGGTCTGACTGAGCGCCTCCAGGAGAGAGGCCCAAGCAAGACGCGTCCCGAGGAGTGTCTTGCCACATGTCAACAATGAGTCTGACTGAGGGCCTCCAGGAGAGAAGCCCAAGCAAGACGCGTCCCGAGGAGTGTCTTGCCACATGTCAACAATGGGTCTCACTGAGGGCCTCCAGGAGAGAAGCCCAAGCAAGACGCGCCCCGAGGAGCGTCTTGCCACGTGTCAGCACTCGGTCTGACTGAGCGCCTCCAGGAGAAAGGCCCAAGCAAGACGCACCCCGAGGAGCGTCTTGACACACGTCAACACTGGGGCTGACAGAGGGCCTCCAGGAGAGAGGCCCAAGCAAGACGCACCCCGAGGAGCGTCTTGACACACGTCAACACTGGGGCTGACTGAGGGCCTCCAGGAGAGAAGCCCAAGCAAGACGCGCCCCGAGGAGCGTCTTGCCACATGTCAGCACTCAGTCTGACTGAGCGCCTCCAGGAGAGAGGCCCAAGCAAGACGCGCCCCGAGGAGCGTCTTGCCACATATCAACAATGGGTCTGACTGAGGGCCTCCATGAGAGAAGCCCAAGCAAGACGCGCCCCGAGAAGCGTCTTGCCACATGTCAACAATGAGTCTGACTGAGGGCCTCCAGGAGAGAAGCCCAAGCAAGACGCGTCCCGAGGAGTGTCTTGCCACATGTCAGCACTCGGTCTGACTGAACGCCTCCAGGAGAGAAGCCCCAGCAAGACGCGCCCCGAGGAGCGTCTTGCCACATGTAAGCACTGGGTCTGACTGAGCGCCTCCAGGAGAGAGGCCCCAGCAAGACGCGCCCCGAGGAGCGTCTTGCCTTATGTCAGCACTCGGTCTGACTGAGCGCCTCCAGGAGAGAGGCCCAAGCAAGACGCGCCCCGAGGAGCGTCTTGAAACATGTCAACAATGGGTCTGACTGAGGGCCTCCAGGAGAGAAGCCCAAGCAAGACGCGCCCCGAGGAGCGTCTTGCCACATGTTAGCACTCGGTCTGACTGAGCGCCTCCAGGATAGAGGCCCAAGCAAGATTTACCCCGAGACGCGTCTTGCCACATATCAACAATGGGTCTGACTGAGGGCCTCCATGAGAGAAGCCCAAGCAAGACGCGCCCCGAGGAGCGTCTTGTCACGTGTCAACACTGGGTCTGACTGAGCGTCTCCAAGAGAGAGGCCCAAGCAAGACGCGCCCCGAGGAGCGTCTTGCCACATGTCACCACTGGGTCTGACTGAGCGCCTCCAGGAGAGAGGCCCAAGCAAGACGCACCCTGAGAAGCGTCTTGCCACATGTCAACAATGAGTCTGAATGAGGGCCTCCAGGAGAGAGGCCCAAGCAAGACGCGCCCCGAGGAGCGTCTTGCCACATGTCACCACTGGGTCTGACTGAGCGCCTCCAGGAGAGAGGCCCAAGCAAGACGCACCCTGAGAAGCGTCTTGCCACATGTCAACAATGAGTCTGAATGAGGGCCTCCAGGAGAGAAGCCCAAGCAAGACGCGTCCCGAGGAGTGTCTTGCCACATGTCAGCACTCTGTCTGACTGAACGCCTCCAGGAGAGAAGCCCCAGCAAGACGCGCCCCGAGGATCGTCCTGCCACATGTAAGCACTGGGTCTGACTGAGCTCCTCCAGGAGAGAGGCCCCAGCAAGACGCGCCCCGAGGAGCGTCTTGCCTTATGTCAGCACTCGGTCTGACTGAGCGCCTCCAGGAGAGAGGCCCAAGCAAGACGCGCCCCGAGGAGCGTCTTGCCACATGTCAACAATGGGTCTGACTGAGGGCCTCCAGGAGAGAAGCCCAAGCAAGACGCGCCCCGAGGAGCGTCTTGCCACATGTCAACAATGGGCCTGACTGAGGTTCTCCAAGAGAGAAGCCCAAGCAAGACGCGCCCCGAGGAGCGTCTTGCACCATGTCAACACTGGGTCTGACTGAGCACCTCCAGGAGAGAGGCCCAAGCAAGACTCGCCCCGAGGAGCGTCTTGCCACATATCAACAATGAGTCTGACTGAGGGCCTCCATGAGAGAAGCCCAAGCAAGACGCGCCCCGAGGAGCATCTTGCCACATGTCAGCACTCGGTCTGACTGAGCGCCTCCAGGAGAGAGGCCCAAGCAAGACGCGCCCCGAGGAGCGTCTTGCCACATATCAACAATGGGTCTGACTGAGGGCCTCCATGAGAGAAGCCCAAGCAAGACGCGCCCCGAGGAGCGTCTTGTCACATGTCACCACTGGGTCTGACTGAGCGCCTCCAGGAGAGAGGCCCAAGCAAGACGCGCCCCGAGGAGCGTCTTGTCACATTTCACCACTGGGTCTGACTGAGCGCCTCCAGGAGAGAGGCCCAAGCAAAACGCGCCCCGAGGAGCGTCTTGCCACATGTCAACAATGAGTCTGACTGAGGGCCTCGAGGAGAGAAGCCCAAGCAAGACGCGTCCCGAGGAGCGTCTTGCCACATGTCGGCACTCGGTCTGACTGAACGCCTCTAGGAGAGAAGCCCCAGCAAGACGCGCCCCGAGGAGCGTATTGCCACATATCAACAATGGGTCTGACTGAGGGCCTCCATGAGAGAGGCCCAAGCAAGACGCGCCCCGAGGAGCGTCTTGCCACATGTAAGCACTGGGTCTGACTGAGCGCCTCCAGGAGAGAGGCCCCAGCAAGACGCGCCCCGAGGATCATCTTGCCTTATGTCAGCACTCGGTCTGACTGAGCGCCTCCAGGAGAGAGGCCCAAGCAAGACGCGCCCCGAGGAGCGTCTTGCCACATGTCAACAATGAGTATGACTGAGGGCCTCGAGGAGAGAAGCCCAAGCAAGACGCGTCCCGAGGAGCGTCTTGCCACATGTCGGCACTCGGTCTGACTGAACGCCTCTAGGAGAGAAGCCCCAGCAAGACGCGCCCCGAGGAGCGTCTTGCCACATATCAACAATGGGTCTGACTGAGGGCCTCCAGGAGAGAGGCCCAAGCAAGACGCGCCCCGAGGAGCGTCTTGCCTTATGTCAGCATTCGGTCTGACTGAGCGCCTCCAGGAGAGAGGCCCAAGCAAGACGCGCCCCGAGGAGCGTCTTGCCACATGTCAACAATGGGTCTGACTGAGGGCCTCCAGGAGAGAGGCCCAAGCAAGACGCGCCCCGAGGAGCGTCTTGCCACATGTCAACAATGGGTCTGACTGAGGGCCTCGAGGAGAGAAGCCCAAGCAAGACGCGTCCCGAGGAGCGTCTTGCCACATGTCGGCACTCGGTCTGACTGAACGCCTCTAGGAGAGAAGCCCCAGCAAGACGCGCACCGAGGAGCGTCTTGCCACATGTAAGCACTGGGTCTGACTGAGCGCCTCCAGGAGAGAGGCCCCAGCAAGACGCGCCCCGAGGAGCATCTTGCCTTATGTCAGCACTCGGTCTGACTGAGCGCCTCCAGGAGAGAGGCCCAAGCAAGACGCGCCCCGAGGAGCGTCTTGCCACATGTCAACAATGGGTCTGACTGAGGGCCTCCAGGAGAGAGGCCCAAGCAAGACGCGCCCCGAGGAGCGTCTTGCCTTATGTCAGCACTCGGTCTGACTGAGCGCCTCCAGGAGAGAGGCCCAAGCAAGACGCGCCCCGAGGAGCGTCTTGCCACATGTCAACAATGGGTCTGACTGAGGGCCTCCAGGAGAGAAGCCCAAGCAAGACGCGCCCCGAGGAGGGTCTTGCCACATGTTAGCACTCAGTCTGACTGAGCACCTCCAGGAGAGAGGCCCAAGCAAGACGCACCCCGAGAAGCGTCTTGCCACATGTCAACAATGAGTCTGACTGAGGGCCTCCAGGAGAGAAGCCCAAGCAAGACGCGTCCCGAGGAGTGTCTTGCCACATGTCAGCACTCGGTCTGACTGAACGCCTCCAGGAGAGAAGCCCCAGCAAGACGCGCCCCGAGGAGCGTCTTGCCACATGTAAGCACTGGGTCTGACTGAGCGCCTCCAGGAGAGAGGCCCCAGCAAGACGCGCCCCGAGGAGCGTCTTGCCTTATGTCAGCACTCGGTCTGACTGAGCGCCTCCAGGAGAGAGGCCCAAGCAAGACGCGCCCCGAGGAGCGTCTTGCCACATGTCAACAATGGGTCTGACTGAGTGCCTCCAGGAGAGAAGCCCAAGCAAGACGCGCCCCGAGGAGCGTCTTGCCACATGTCAACAATGGGTCTGACTGAGTGCCTCCAGGAGAGAAGCCCAAGCAAGACGCGCCCCGAGGAGCGTCTTGCCACATGTCAACAATGGGTCTGACTGAGTGCCTCCAGGAGAGAAGCCCAAGCAAGACGCGCCCCGAGGAGCGTCTTGCACCATGTCAACACTGGGTCTGACTGAGCCCCTTCAGGAGAGAGGCCCAAGCAAGATGCGCCCCGAGGAGCGTCTTGCCACATGTAAACAATGGGTCTGACTGAGGGCCTCCAGGAGAGAAGCCCAAGCAAGACGCGCCCCGAGGAGCGTCTTGTCACGTGTCAACACTGGGTCTGACTGAGCGTCTCCAGGAGAGAGGCCCAAGCAAGACGCGCCCCGAGGAGCATCTTGCCACATGTCACCACTGGGTCTGACTGAGCGCCTCCAGGAGAGAGGCCCAAGCATGACGCGCCCCGAGGAGCGTCTTGCCACATGTAAGCACTGGGTCTGACTGAGCGCCTCCAGGAGAGAGGCCCCAGCAAGACGCGCCCCGTGGAGCGTCTTGCCTTATGTCAGCACTCGGTCTGACTGAGCGCCTCCAGGAGAGAGGCCCAAGCAAGACGCGCCCCGAGGAGCGTCTTGCCACATGTCAACAATGGGTCTGACTGAGGGCCTCCAAGAGATAAGCCCAAGCAAGACGCGCCCCGAGGAGCGTCTTGCACCATGTCAACACTGGGTCTGACTGAGCACCTCCAGGAGAGAGGCCCAAGCAAGACTCGCCCCGAGGAGCATCTTGCCACATATCAACAATGGGTCTGACTGAGGGCCTCCATGAGAGAAGCCCAAGCAAGAAGCGCCCCGAGGAGCGTCTTGCCACATGTCAGCACTCGGTCTGACTGAGCGCCTCCAGGAGAGAGGCCCAAGCAAGACGCGCCCCGAGGAGCGTCTTGCCACATATCAACAATGGGTCTGACTGAGGGCCTCCATGAGAGAAGCCCAAGCAAGACGCGCCCCGAGGAGCGTCTTGTCACGTGTCAACACTGGGTCTGACTGAGCGTCTCCAGGAGAGAGGCCCAAGCAAGACGCGCCCCGAGGAGCGTCTTGCCACATGTCACCACTGGGTCTGACTGAGCGCCTCCAGGAGAGAGGCCCAAGCAAGACGGGCCCCGAGGAGCGTCTTGCCACATGTCAACAATGAGTCTGACTGAGGGCCTCCAGGAGAGAAGCCCAACTAAGACGCGTCCCGAGGAGTGTCTTGCCACATGTCAGCACTCGGTCTGACTGAACGCCTCCAGGAGAGAAGCCCCAGCAAGACGCGCCCCGAGGAGCGTCTTGCCACATGTAAGCACTGGGTCTGACTGAGCGCCTTCAGGAGAGAGGCCCCAGCAAGACGCGCCCCGACGTGCGTCTTGCCTTATGTCAGCACTCGGTCTGACTGAGGGCCTCCAGGAGAGAGGCCCAAGCAAGACGCGCCCCGAGGAGCGTCTTGCCACATATCAACAATGGGTCTGACTGAGGGCCTCCATGAGAGAAGCCCAAGCAAGACGCGCCCCGAGGAGCGTCTTGTCACATGTCACCACTGGGTCTGACTGAGCGCCTCCAGGAGAGAGGCCCAAGCAAGACGCGCCCCGAGGAGCGTCTTGTCACATTTCACCACTGGGTCTGACTGAGCGCCTCCAGGAGAGAGGCCCAAGCAAAACGCGCCCCGAGGAGCGTCTTGCCATATGTCAACAATGAGTCTGACTGAGGGCCTCGAGGAGAGAAGCCCAAGCAAGACGCGTCCCGAGGAGCGTCTTGCCACATGTCGGCACTCGGTCTGACTGAACGCCTCTAGGAGAGAAGCCCCAGCAAGACGCGCCCCGAGGAGCGTATTGCCACATATCAACAATGGGTCTGACTGAGGGCCTCCATGAGAGAAGCCCAAGCAAGACGCGCCCCGAGGAGCGTCTTGTCACATGTCACCACTGAGTCTGACTGAGCGCCTCCTGGAGAGAGGCCCAAGCAAGACGCGCCCCGAGGAGCGTCTTGCCACATGTAAGCACTGGGTCTGACTGAGCGCCTCCAGGAGAGAGGCCCCAGCAAGACGCGCCCCGAGGATCATCTTGCCTTATGTCAGCACTCGGTCTGACTGAGCGCCTCCAGGAGAGAGGCCCAAGCAAGACGCGCCCCGAGGAGCGTCTTGCCACATGTCAACAATGAGTCTGACTGAGGGCCTCGAGGAGAGAAGCCCAAGCAAGACGCGTCCCGAGGAGCGTCTTGCCACATGTCGGCACACGGTCTGACTGAACGCCTCTAGGAGAGAAGCCCCAGCAAGACGCGCCCGGAGGAGCGTCTTGCCACATGTCAACAATGGGTCTGACTGAGGGCCTCCAGGAGAGAGGCCCAAGCAAGACGCGCCCCGAGGAGCGTCTTGCCTTATGTCAGCACTCGGTCTGACTGAGCGCCTCCAGGAGAGAGGCCCAAGCAAGACGCGCCCCGAGGAGCGTCTTGCCACATGTCAACAATGGGTCTGACTGAGGGCCTCCAGGAGAGAAGCCCAAGCAAGACGCGCCCCGAGGAGGGTCTTGCCACATGTTAGCACTCAGTCTGACTGAGCACCTCCAGGAGAGAGGCCCAAGCAAGACGCACCCCGAGAAGCGTCTTGCCACATGTCAACAATGAGTCTGACTGAGGGCCTCCAGGAGAGAAGCCCAAGCAAGACGCGTCCCGAGGAGTGTCTTGCCACATGTCAGCACTCGGTCTGACTGAACGCCTCCAGGAGAGAAGCCCCAGCAAGACGCGCCCCGAGGAGCGTCTTGCCACATGTCAACAATGGGTCTGACTGAGGGCCTCCAGGAGAGAAGCCCAAGCAAGACGCGCCCCGAGGAGGGTCTTGCCACATGTTAGCACTCAGTCTGACTGAGCACCTCCAGGAGAGAGGCCCAAGCAAGACGCACCCCGAGAAGCGTCTTGCCACATGTCAACAATGAGTCTGACTGAGGGCCTCCAGGAGAGAAGCCCAAGCAAGACGCGCCCCGAGGAGCGTCTTGCACCATGTCAACACTGGGTCTGACTGAGCCCCTTCAGGAGAGAGGCCCAAGCAAGATGCGCCCCGAGGAGCGTCTTGCCACATGTAAACAATGGGTCTGACTGAGGGCCTCCAGGAGAGAAGCCCAAGCAAGACGCGCCCCGAGGAGCGTCTTGTCACGTGTCAACACTGGGTCTGACTGAGCGTCTCCAGGAGAGAGGCCCAAGCAAGACGCGCCCCGAGGAGCGTCTTGCCACATGTCAGCACTCGGTCTGACTGAGCGCCTCCAGGAGAGAGGCCCAAGCAAGACGCGCCCCGAGGAGCGTCTTGCCACATATCAACAATGGGTCTGACTGAGGGCCTCCATGAGAGAAGCCCAAGCAAGACGCGCCCCGAGGAGCGTCTTGCCACATGTAAGCACTGGGTCTGACTGAGCGCCTTCAGGAGAGAGGCCCCAGCAAGACGCGCCCCGAGGTGCGTCTTGCCTTATGTCAGCACTCGGTCTGACTGAGCGCCTCCAGGAGAGAGGCCCAAGCAAGACGCGTCCCGAGGAGTGTCTTGCCACATGTCAACAATGAGTCTGACTGAGGGCCTCCAGGAGAAAAGCCCAAGCAAGACGCGTCCCGAGGAGTGTCTTGCCACATGTCAACAATGGGTCTGACTGAGGGCCTCCAGGAGAGAAGCCCAAGCAAGACGCGCCCCGAGGAGCGTCTTGCCACGTGTCAGCACTCGCTCTGACTGAGCGCCTCCAGGAGAGAGGCCCAAGCAAGACGCGCCCCGAGGAGCGTCTTGCCACATATCAACAATGGGTCTGACTGAGGGCCTCCATGAGAGAAGCCCAAGCAAGACGCGCCCCGAGGAGCGTCTTGCCACATGTCACCACTGGGTCTGACTGAGCGCCTCCAGGAGAGAGGCCCAAGCAAGACGCGCCCCGAGGAGCGTCTTGCCACATGTAAGCACTGGGTCTGACTGAGCGCCTCCAGGAGAGAGGCCCCAGCAAGACGCGCCCCGAGGAGCGTCTTGCCTTATGTCAGCACTCGGTCTGACTGAGCGCCTCCAGGAGAGAGGCCCAAGCAAGACGCGCCCCGAGGAGCGTCTTGCCACATGTCAACAATGGGTCTGACTGAGGGCCTCCAGGAGAGAAGCCCAAGCAAGACGCGCCCCGAGGAGCGTCTTGCCACATGTCAACAATGGGTCTGACTGAGGGCCTCCAAGAGAGAAGCCCAAGCAAGACGCGCCCCGAGGAGCGTCTTGCACCATGTCAACACTGGGTCTGACTGAGCACCTCCAGGAGAGAGGCCCAAGCAAGACTCGCCCCGAGGAGCGTCTTGCCACATATCAACAATGGGTCTGACTGAGGGCCTCCATGAGAGAAGCCCAAGCAAGAAGCGTCCCGAGGAGCGTCTTGCCACATGTCAGCACTCGGTCTGACTGAGCGCCTCCAGGAGAGAGGCCCAAGCAAGACGCGCCCCGAGGAGCGTCTTGCCACATATCAACAATGAGTCTGACTGAGGGCCTCCATGAGAGAAGCCCAAGCAAGACGCGCCCCGAGGAGCGTCTTGTCACGTGTCAACACTGGGTCTGACTGAGCGTCTCCAGGAGAGAGGCCCAAGCAAGACGCGCCCCGAGGAGCGTCTTGCCACATGTCACCACTGGGTCTGACTGAGCGCCTCCAGGAGAGAGGCCAAGGCAAGACGCGCCCCGAGGAGCGTCTTGCCACATGTCAACAATGAGTCTGACTGAGGGCCTCCAGGAGAGAAGCCCAACTAAGACGCGTCCCGAGGAGTGTCTTGCCACATGTCAGCACTCGGTCTGACTGAACGCCTCCAGGAGAGAGGCCCAAGCAAGACGCGCCCCGAGGAGCGTCTTGCCACATGTCAACAATGGGTCTGACTGAGGGCCTCCAGGAGAGAAGCCCAAGCAAGACGCGCCCCGAGGAGGGTCTTGCCACATGTTAGCACTCAGTCTGACTGAGCACCTCCAGGAGAGAGGCCCAAGCAAGACGCACCCCGAGAAGCGTCTTGCCACATGTCAACAATGAGTCTGACTGAGGGCCTCCAGGAGAGAAGCCCAAGCAAGACGCGTCCCGAGGAGTGTCTTGCCACATGTCAGCACTCGGTCTGACTGAACGCCTCCAGGAGAGAAGCCCCAGCAAGACGCGCCCCGAGGAGCGTCTTGCCACATGTCAACAATGGGTCTGACTGAGGGCCTCCAGGAGAGAAGCCCAAGCAAGACGCGCCCCGAGGAGGGTCTTGCCACATGTTAGCACTCAGTCTGACTGAGCACCTCCAGGAGAGAGGCCCAAGCAAGACGCACCCCGAGAAGCGTCTTGCCACATGTCAACAATGAGTCTGACTGAGGGCCTCCAGGAGAGAAGCCAAAGCAAGACGCGCCCCGAGGAGCGTCTTGCACCATGTCAACACTGGGTCTGACTGAGCCCCTTCAGGAGAGAGGCCCAAGCAAGATGCGCCCCGAGGAGCGTCTTGCCACATGTAAACAATGGGTCTGACTGAGGGCCTCCAGGAGAGAAGCCCAAGCAAGACGCGCCCCGAGGAGCGTCTTGTCACGTGTCAACACTGGGTCTGACTGAGCGTCTCCAGGAGAGAGGCCCAAGCAAGACGCGCCCCGAGGAGCGTCTTGCCACATGTCAGCACTCGGTCTGACTGAGCGCCTCCAGGAGAGAGGCCCAAGCAAGACGCGCCCCGAGGAGCGTCTTGCCACATATCAACAATGGGTCTGACTGAGGGCCTCCATGAGAGAAGCCCAAGCAAGACGCGCCCCGAGGAGCGTCTTGCCACATGTAAGCACTGGGTCTGACTGAGCGCCTTCAGGAGAGAGGCCCCAGCAAGACGCGCCCCGAGGTGCGTCTTGCCTTATGTCAGCACTCGGTCTGACTGAGCGCCTCCAGGAGAGAGGCCCAAGCAAGACGCGTCCCGAGGAGTGTCTTGCCACATGTCAACAATGAGTCTGACTGAGGGCCTCCAGGAGAAAAGCCCAAGCAAGACGCGTCCCGAGGAGTGTCTTGCCACATGTCAACAATGGGTCTGACTGAGGGCCTCCAGGAGAGAAGCCCAAGCAAGACGCGCCCCGAGGAGCGTCTTGCCACGTGTCAGCACTCGCTCTGACTGAGCGCCTCCAGGAGAGAGGCCCAAGCAAGACGCGCCCCGAGGAGCGTCTTGCCACATATCAACAATGGGTCTGACTGAGGGCCTCCATGAGAGAAGCCCAAGCAAGACGCGCCCCGAGGAGCGTCTTGCCACATGTCACCACTGGGTCTGACTGAGCGCCTCCAGGAGAGAGGCCCAAGCAAGACGCGCCCCGAGGAGCGTCTTGCCACATGTAAGCACTGGGTCTGACTGAGCGCCTCCAGGAGAGAGGCCCCAGCAAGACGCGCCCCGAGGAGCGTCTTGCCTTATGTCAGCACTCGGTCTGACTGAGCGCCTCCAGGAGAGAGGCCCAAGCAAGACGCGCCCCGAGGAGCGTCTTGCCACATGTCAACAATGGGTCTGACTGAGGGCCTCCAGGAGAGAAGCCCAAGCAAGACGCGCCCCGAGGAGCGTCTTGCCACATGTCAACAATGGGTCTGACTGAGGGCCTCCAAGAGAGAAGCCCAAGCAAGACGCGCCCCGAGGAGCGTCTTGCACCATGTCAACACTGAGTCTGACTGAGCACCTCCAGGAGAGAGGCCCAAGCAAGACTCGCCCCGAGGAGCGTCTTGCCACATATCAACAATGGGTCTGACTGAGGGCCTCCATGAGAGAAGCCCAAGCAAGAAGCGTCCCGAGGAGCGTCTTGCCACATGTCAGCACTCGGTCTGACTGAGCGCCTCCAGGAGAGAGGCCCAAGCAAGACGCGCCCCGAGGAGCGTCTTGCCACATATCAACAATGAGTCTGACTGAGGGCCTCCATGAGAGAAGCCCAAGCAAGACGCGCCCCGAGGAGCGTCTTGTCACGTGTCAACACTGGGTCTGACTGAGCGTCTCCAGGAGAGAGGCCCAAGCAAGACGCGCCCCGAGGAGCGTCTTGCCACATGTCACCACTGGGTCTGACTGAGCGCCTCCAGGAGAGAGGCCAAGGCAAGACGCGCCCCGAGGAGCGTCTTGCCACATGTCAACAATGAGTCTGACTGAGGGCCTCCAGGAGAGAAGCCCAACTAAGACGCGTCCCGAGGAGTGTCTTGCCACATGTCAGCACTCGGTCTGACTGAACGCCTCCAGGAGAGAAGCCCCAGCAAGACGCGCCCCGAGGAGCGTCTTGCCACATGTAAGCACTGGGTCTGACTGAGCGCCTCCAGGAGAGAGGCCCCAGCAAGACGCGCCCCGAGGTGCGTGTTGCCTTATGTCAGCACTCGGTCTGACTGAGCGCCTCCAGGAGAGAGGCCCAAGCAAGACGCGTCCCGAGGAGTGTCTTGCCACATGTCAACAATGGGTCTGACTGAGGGCCTCCATGAGAGAAGCCCAAGCAAGACGCGCCCCGAGGAGCGTCTTGCCACATGTCACCACTGGGTCTGACTGAGCGCCTCCAGGAGAGAGGCCCCAGCAAGACGCGCCCCGAGGAGCGTCTTGCCTTATGTCAGCACTCGGTCTGACTGAGCGCCTCCAGGAGAGAGGCCCAAGCAAGACACGCCCCGAGGAGCGTCTTGCCACATGTCAACAATGGGTCTGACTGAGGGCCTCCAGGAGAGAAGCCCAAGCAAGACGCGCCCCGAGGAGCGTCTTGCCACATGTCAACAATGGGTCTGACTGAGGGCCTCCAAGAGAGAAGCCCAAGCAAGACGCGCCCCGAGGAGAGTCTTGCACCATGTCAACACTGGGTCTGACTGAGCACCTCCAGGAGAGAGGCCCAAGCAAGACTCGCCCCGAGGAGCGTCTTGCCACATATCAACAATGGGTGTGACTGAGGGCCTCCATGAGAGAAGCCCAAGCAAGAAGCGCCCCGAGGAGCGTCTTGCCACATGTCAGCACTCGGTCTGACTGAGCGCCTCCAGGAGAGAGGCCCAAGCAAGACGCGCCCCGAGGAGCGTCTTGCCACATATCAACAATGGGTCTGACTGAGGGCCTCCATGAGAGAAGCCCAAGCAAGACGCGCCCCGAGGAGCGTCTTGTCACGTGTCAACACTGGGTCTGACTGAGCGTCTCCAGGAGAGAGGCCCAAGCAAGACGCGCCCCGAGGAGCGTCTTGCCACATGTCACCACTGGGTCTGACTGAGCGCCTCCAGGAGAGAGGCCCAAGCAAGACGCGCCCCGAGGAGCGTCTTGCCACATGTCAACAATGAGTCTGACTGAGGGCCTCCAGGAGAGAAGCCCAACTAAGACGCGTCCCGAGGAGTGTCTTGCCACATGTCAGCACTCGGTCTGACTGAACGCCTCCAGGAGAGAAGCCCCAGCAAGACGCGCCCCGAGGAGCGTCTTGCCACATGTAAGCACTGGGTCTGACTGAGCGCCTACAGGAGAGAGGCCCCAGCAAGACGCGCCCCGAGGTGCGTCTTGCCTTATGTCAGCACTCGGTCTGACTGAGCGCCTCCAGGAGAGAGGCCCAAGCAAGACGCGTCCCGAGGAGTGTCTTGCCACATGTCAACAATGAGTATGACTGAGGGCCTCCAGGAGAGAAGCCCAAGCAAGCCGCGTCCCGAGGAGTGTCTTGCCACATGTCAACAATGGGTCTGACTGAGGGCCTCCAGGAGAGAAGCCCAAGCAAGACGCGCCCCGAGGAGCGTCTTGCCACGTGTCAGCACTCGGTCTGACTGAGCGCCTCCAGGAGAGAGGCCCAAGCAAGACGCACCCCGAGGAGCGTCTTGACACATGTCAACACTGGGGCTGACAGAGGGCCTCCAGGAGATAAGCCCAAGCAAGACGCGCCCCGAGGAGCGTCTTGCACCATGTCAACACTGGGTCTGACTGAGTACCTCCAGGAGAGAGGCCCAAGCAAGACTCGCTCCGAGGAGCGTCTTGCCACATATCAACAATGGGTCTGACTGAGGGCCTCCATGAGAGAAGCCCAAGCAAGAAGCGCCCCGAGGAGCGTCTTGCCACATGTCAGCACTCGGTCTGACTGAGCGCCTCCAGGAGAGAGGCCCAAGCAAGACGCGCCCCGAGGAGCGTCTTGCCACATATCAACAATGGGTCTGACTGAGGGCCTCCATGAGAGAAGCCCAAGCAAGACGCGCCCCGAGGAGCGTCTTGTCACATGTCAACACTGGGTCTGACTGAGCGTCTCCAGGAGAGAGGCCCAAGCAAGACGCGCCCCGAGGAGCGTCTTGCCACATGTCACCACTGGGTCTGACTGAGCGCCTCCAGGAGAGAGGCCCAAGCAAGACGCGCCCCGAGGAGCGTCTTGCCACATGTCAACAATGAGTCTGACTGGGCCTCCAGGAGAGAAGCCCAACTAAGACGCGTCCCGAGGAGTGTCTTGCCACATGTCAGCACTCGGTCTGACTGAACGCCTCCAGGAGAGAAGCCCCAGCAAGACGCGCCCCGAGGAGCGTCTTGCCACATGTAAGCACTTGGTCTGACTGAGCGCCTCCAGGAGAGAGGCCCCAGCAAGACGCGCCCCGAGGTGCGTCTTGCCACATGTCAACAATGGGTCTGACTGAGGGCCTCCAGGAGAGAAGCCCAAGCAAGACGCGCCCCGAGGAGCGTCTTGCCACATGTCAACAATGGGTCTGACTGAGGGCCTCCATGAGAGAAGCCCAAGCAAGAAGCGCCCCGAGGAGCGTCTTGCCACATGTCAGCACTCGGTCTGACTGAGCACCTCCAGGAGAGAGGCCCCAGCAAGACGCGCCCCGAGGAGCGTCTTGCCACATGTCAGCACTCGGTCTGACTGAGCACCTCCAGGAGAGAGGCCCAAGCAAGACGCGCCCCGAGGAGCGTCTTGCCACATGTCAACAATGGGTCTGACTGAGGGCCTCCAGGAGAGAAGCCCAAGCAAGACGCGCCCCGAGGAGCGTCTTGCCACATGTCAACAATGGGTCTGACTGAGGGCCTCCAAGAGAGAAGCCCAAGCAAGACGCGCCCCGAGGAGAGTCTTGCACCATGTCAACACTGGGTCTGACTGAGCACCTCCAGGAGAGAGGCCCAAGCAAGACTCGCCCCGAGGAGCGTCTTGCCACATATCAACAATGGGTGTGACTGAGGGCCTCCATGAGAGAAGCCCAAGCAAGAAGCGCCCCGAGGAGCGTCTTGCCACATGTCAGCACTCGGTCTGACTGAGCGCCTCCAGGAGAGAGGCCCAAGCAAGACGCGCCCCGAGGAGCGTCTTGCCACATATCAACAATGGGTCTGACTGAGGGCCTCCTTGAGAGAAGCCCAAGCAAGACGCGCCCCGAGGAGCGTCTTGTCACGTGTCAACACTGGGTCTGACTGAGCGTCTCCAGGAGAGAGGCCCAAGCAAGACGCGCCCCGAGGAGCGTCTTGCCACATGTCACCACTGGGTCTGACTGAGCGCCTCCAGGAGAGAGGCCCAAGCAAGACGCGCCCCGAGGAGCGTCTTGCCACATGTCAACAATGAGTCTGACTGAGGGCCTCCAGGAGAGAAGCCCAACTAAGACGCGTCCCGAGGAGTGTCTTGCCACATGTCAGCACTCGGTCTGACTGAACGCCTCCAGGAGAGAAGCCCCAGCAAGACGCGCCCCGAGGAGCGTCTTGCCACATGTAAGCACTGGGTCTGACTGAGCGCCTACAGGAGAGAGGCCCCAGCAAGACGCGCCCCGAGGTGCGTCTTGCCTTATGTCAGCACTCGGTCTGACTGAGCGCCTCCAGGAGAGAGGCCCAAGCAAGACGCGTCCCGAGGAGTGTCTTGCCACATGTCAACAATGAGTATGACTGAGGGCCTCCAGGAGAGAAGCCCAAGCAAGCCGCGTCCCGAGGAGTGTCTTGCCACATGTCAACAATGGGTCTGACTGAGGGCCTCCAGGAGAGAAGCCCAAGCAAGACGCGCCCCGAGGAGCGTCTTGCCACGTGTCAGCACTCGGTCTGACTGAGCGCCTCCAGGAGAGAGGCCCAAGCAAGACGCACCCCGAGGAGCGTCTTGACACATGTCAACACTGGGGCTGACAGAGGGCCTCCAGGAGATAAGCCCAAGCAAGACGCGCCCCGAGGAGCGTCTTGCACCATGTCAACACTGGGTCTGACTGAGTACCTCCAGGAGAGAGGCCCAAGCAAGACTCGCTCCGAGGAGCGTCTTGCCACATATCAACAATGGGTCTGACTGAGGGCCTCCATGAGAGAAGCCCAAGCAAGAAGCGCCCCGAGGAGCGTCTTGCCACATGTCAGCACTCGGTCTGACTGAGCGCCTCCAGGAGAGAGGCCCAAGCAAGACGCGCCCCGAGGAGCGTCTTGCCACATATCAACAATGGGTCTGACTGAGGGCCTCCATGAGAGAAGCCCAAGCAAGACGCGCCCCGAGGAGCGTCTTGTCACATGTCAACACTGGGTCTGACTGAGCGTCTCCAGGAGAGAGGCCCAAGCAAGACGCGCCCCGAGGAGCGTCTTGCCACATGTCACC
The DNA here is from genome assembly GCF_043380555.1 of Nothobranchius furzeri. Classification (NCBI taxonomy): domain Eukaryota; kingdom Metazoa; phylum Chordata; class Actinopteri; order Cyprinodontiformes; family Nothobranchiidae; genus Nothobranchius; species Nothobranchius furzeri. The sequence goes on along the minus strand of NW_027223055.1, from coordinate 399,704 downwards.
ACTGGGTCTGACTGAGCGCCTCCAGGAGAGAGGCCCAAGCAAGACGCGCCCCGAGGAGCGTCTTGCCACATGTCAACAATGAGTCTGACTGGGCCTCCAGGAGAGAAGCCCAACTAAGACGCGTCCCGAGGAGTGTCTTGCCACATGTCAGCACTCGGTCTGACTGAACGCCTCCAGGAGAGAAGCCCCAGCAAGACGCGCCCCGAGGAGCGTCTTGCCACATGTAAGCACTTGGTCTGACTGAGCGCCTCCAGGAGAGAGGCCCCAGCAAGACGCGCCCCGAGGTGCGTCTTGCCACATGTCAACAATGGGTCTGACTGAGGGCCTCCAGGAGAGAAGCCCAAGCAAGACGCGCCCCGAGGAGCGTCTTGCCACATGTCAACAATGGGTCTGACTGAGGGCCTCCATGAGAGAAGCCCAAGCAAGAAGCGCCCCGAGGAGCGTCTTGCCACATGTCAGCACTCGGTCTGACTGAGCACCTCCAGGAGAGAGGCCCAAGCAAGACGCGCCCCGAGGAGCGTCTTGCCACATATCAACAATGGGTCTGACTGAGGGCCTCCATGAGAGAAGCCCAAGCAAGACGCACCCCGAGGAGCGTCTTGTCACGTGTCAACACTGGGTCTGACTGAGCGTCTCCAGGAGAGAGGCCCAAGCAAGACGCGCCCCGAGGAGCGTCTTGCCACATGTCACCACTGGGTCTGACTGAGCGCCTCCAGGAGAGAGGCCCAAGCAAGACGCGCCCCGAGGAGCGTCTTGCCACATGTCAACAATGAGTCTGACTGAGGGCCTCCAGGAGAGAAGCCCAACTAAGACGCGTCCCGAGGAGTGTCTTGCCACATGTCAGCACTCGGTCTGACTGAACGCCTCCAGGAGAGAAGCCCCAGCAAGACGCGCCCCGAGGAGCGTCTTGCCACATGTAAGCACTGGGTCTGACTGAGCGCCTCCAGGAGAGAGGCCCCAGCAAGACGCGCCCCGAGGTGCGTCTTGCCTTATGTCAGCACTCGGTCTGACTGAGCGCCTCCAGGAGAGAGGCCCAAGCAAGACGCGTCCCGAGGAGTGTCTTGCCACATGTCAACAATGAGTCTGACTGAGGGCCTCCAGGAGAGAAGCCCAAGCAAGACGCGTCCCGAGGAGTGTCTTGCCACATGTCAACAATGGGTCTGACTGAGGGCCTCCAGGAGAGAAGCCCAAGCAAGACGCGCCCCGAGGAGCGTCTTGCCACGTGTCAGCACTCGGTCTGACTGAGCGCCTCCAGGAGAGAGGCCCAAGCAAGACGCACCCCGAGGAGCGTCTTGACACATGTCAACACTGGGGCTGACAGAGGGCCTCCAGGAGATAAGCCCAAGCAAGACGCGCCCCGAGGAGCGTCTTGCACCATGTCAACACTGGGTCTGACTGAGCACCTCCAGGAGAGAGGCCCAAGCAAGACTCGCTCCGAGGAGCGTCTTGCCACATATCAACAATGGGTCTGACTGAGGGCCTCCATGAGAGAAGCCCAAGCAAGAAGCGCCCCGAGGAGCGTCTTGCCACATGTCAGCACTCGGTCTGACTGAGCGCCTCCAGGAGAGAGGCCCAAGCAAGACGCGCCCCGAGGAGCGTCTTGCCACATATCAACAATGGGTCTGACTGAGGGCCTCCATGAGAGAAGCCCAAGCAAGACGCGCCCCGAGGAGCGTCTTGTCACATGTCAACACTGGGTCTGACTGAGCGTCTCCAGGAGAGAGGCCCAAGCAAGACGCGCCCCGAGGAGCGTCTTGCCACATGTCACCACTGGGTCTGACTGAGCGCCTCCAGGACAGAGGCCCAAGCAAGATGCGCCCCGAGGAGCGTCTTGCCACATGTCAACAATGAGTCTGACTGAGGGCCTCCAGGAGAGAAGCCCAACTAAGACGCGTCCCGAGGAGTGTCTTGCCACATGTCAGCACTCGGTTTGACTGAACGCCTCCAGGAGAGAAGCCCCAGCAAGACGCGCCCCGAGGAGCGTCTTGCCACATGTAAGCACTGGGTCTGACTGAGCGCCTCCAGGAGAGAGGCCCCAGCAAGACGCGCCCCGAGGTGCGTCTTGCCTTATGTCAGCACTCGGTCTGACTGAGCGCCTCCAGGAGAGAGGCCCAAGCAAGACGCGTCCCGAGGAGTGTCTTGCCACATGTCAACAATGGGTCTGACTGAGGGCCTCCATGAGAGAAGCCCAAGCAAGACGCGCCCCGAGGAGCGTCTTGCCACATGTCACCACTGGGTCTGACTGAGCGCCTCCAGGAGAGAGGCCCCAGCAAGACGCGCCCCGAGGAGCGTCTTGCCTTATGTCAGCACTCGGTCTGACTGAGCGCCTCCAGGAGAGAGGCCCAAGCAAGACGCGCCCCGAGGAGCCACTTGCCACATGTCAACAATGGGTCTGACTGAGGGCCTCCAGGAGAGAAGCCCAAGCAAGACGCGCCCCGAGGAGCGTCTTGCCACATGTCAACAATGGGTCTGACTGAGGGCCTCCAAGAGAGAAGCCCAAGCAAGACGCGCCCCGAGGAGCGTCTTGCACCATGTCAACACTGGGTCTGACTGAGCACCTCCAGGAGAGAGGCCCAAGCAAGACTCGCCCCGAGGAGCGTCTTGCCACATATCAACAATGGGTCTGACTGAGGGCCTCCATGAGAGAAGCCCAAGCAAGAAGCGTCCCGAGGAGCGTCTTGCCACATGTCAGCACTCGGTCTGACTGAGCGCCTCCAGGAGAGAGGCCCAAGCAAGACGCGCCCCGAGGAGCGTCTTGCCACATATCAACAATGAGTCTGACTGAGGGCCTCCATGAGAGAAGCCCAAGCAAGACGCGCCCCGAGGAGCGTCTTGTCACGTGTCAACACTGGGTCTGACTGAGCGTCTCCAGGAGAGAGGCCCAAGCAAGACGCGCCCCGAGGAGCGTCTTGCCACATGTCACCACTGGGTCTGACTGAGCGCCTCCAGGAGAGAGGCCAAGGCAAGACGCGCCCCGAGGAGCGTCTTGCCACATGTCAACAATGAGTCTGACTGAGGGCCTCCAGGAGAGAAGCCCAACTAAGACGCGTCCCGAGGAGTGTCTTGCCACATGTCAGCACTCGGTCTGACTGAACGCCTCCAGGAGAGAAGCCCCAGCAAGACGCGCCCCGAGGAGCGTCTTGCCACATGTAAGCACTGGGTCTGACTGAGCGCCTCCAGGAGAGAGGCCCCAGCAAGACGCGCCCCGAGGAGCGTCTTGCCACATGTCAACAATGGGTCTGACTGAGGGCCTCCAAGAGAGAAGCCCAAGCAAGACGCGCCCCGAGGAGCGTCTTGCACCATGTCAACACTGGGTCTGACTGAGCACCTCCAGGAGAGAGGCCCAAGCAAGACTCGCCCCGAGGAGCGTCTTGCCACATATCAACAATGGGTCTGACTGAGGGCCTCCATGAGAGAAGCCCAAGCAAGAAGCGTCCCGAGGAGCGTCTTGCCACATGTCAGCACTCGGTCTGACTGAGCGCCTCCAGGAGAGAGGCCCAAGCAAGACGCGCCCCGAGGAGCGTCTTGCCACATATCAACAATGAGTCTGACTGAGGGCCTCCATGAGAGAAGCCCAAGCAAGACGCGCCCCGAGGAGCGTCTTGTCACGTGTCAACACTGGGTCTGACTGAGCGTCTCCAGGAGAGAGGCCCAAGCAAGACGCGCCCCGAGGAGCGTCTTGCCACATGTCACCACTGGGTCTGACTGAGCGCCTCCAGGAGAGAGGCCAAGGCAAGACGCGCCCCGAGGAGCGTCTTGCCACATGTCAACAATGAGTCTGACTGAGGGCCTCCAGGAGAGAAGCCCAACTAAGACGCGTCCCGAGGAGTGTCTTGCCACATGTCAGCACTCGGTCTGACTGAACGCCTCCAGGAGAGAAGCCCCAGCAAGACGCGCCCCGAGGAGCGTCTTGCCACATGTAAGCACTGGGTCTGACTGAGCGCCTCCAGGAGAGAGGCCCCAGCAAGACGCGCCCCGAGGTGCGTCTTGCCTTATGTCAGCACTCGGTCTGACTGAGCGCCTCCAGGAGAGAGGCCCAAGCAAGACGCGTCCCGAGGAGTGTCTTGCCACATGTCAACAATGGGTCTGACTGAGGGCCTCCATGAGAGAAGCCCAAGCAAGACGCGCCCCAAGGAGCGTCTTGCCACATGTCACCACTGGGTCTGACTGAGCGCCTCCAGGAGAGAGGCCCCAGCAAGACGCGCCCCGAGGAGCGTCTTGCCTTATGTCAGCACTCGGTCTGACTGAGCGCCTCCAGGAGAGAGGCCCAAGCAAGACGCGCCCCGAGGAGCGTCTTGCCACATATCAACAATGGGTCTGACTGAGGGCCTCCATGAGAGAAGCCCAAGCAAGACGCGCCCCGAGGAGCGTCTTGTCACGTGTCAACAATGAGTCTGACTGAGGGCCTCCAGGAGAGAAGCCCAACTAAGACGCGTCCCGAGGAGTGTCTTGCCACATGTCAGCACTCGGTCTGACTGAACGCCTCCAGGAGAGAAGCCCCAGCAAGACGCGCCCCGAGGAGCGTCTTGCCACATGTAAGCACTGGGTCTGACTGAGCGCCTCCAGGAGAGAGGCCCCAGCAAGACGCGCCCCGAGGTGCGTCTTGCCTTATGTCAGCACTCGGTCTGACTGAGCGCCTCCAGGAGAGAGGCCCAAGCAAGACGCGTCCCGAGGAGTGTCTTGCCACATGTCAACAATGAGTCTGACTGAGGGCCTCCAGGAGAGAAGCCCAAGCAAGACGCGTCCCGAGGAGTGTCTTGCCACATGTCAACAATGGGTCTGACTGAGGGCCTCCAGGAGAGAAGCCCAAGCAAGACGCGCCCCGAGGAGCGTCGTGCCACGTGTCAGCACTCGGTCTGACTGAGCGCCTCCAGGAGAGAGGCCCAAGCAAGACGCACCCCGAGGAGCGTCTTGACACATGTCAGACCCAGTGGTGACATGTGACAAGACGCTCCTCGGGGCGCGTCTTGCTTGGGCTTCTCTCCTGGAGGCCCTCAGTCAGACCCATTGTTGACATGTGGCAAGACACTCCTCGGGACGCGTCTTGCTTGGGCTTCTCTCCTGGAGGCCCTCAGTCAGACACATTGTTGACATGTGGCAAGACGCACCTCGGGGCGCGTCTTGCTGGGGCCTCTCTCCTGGAGGCGCTCAGTCAGACCCAGTGCTTACATGTGGCAAGACGCTCCTCGGGGCGCGTCTTGCTGGGGCTTCTCTCCTGGAGGCGTTCAGTCAGACCGAGTGCTGACATGTGGCAAGACACTCCTCGGGACGCGTCTTAGTTGGGCTTCTCTCCTGGAGGCCCTCAGTCAGACTCATTGTTGACATGTGGCAAGACGCTCCTCGGGGCGCGTCTTGCTTGGGCCTCTCTCCTGGAGGCGCTCAGTCAGACCCAGTGGTGACATGTGGCAAGACGCTCCTCGGGGCGCGTCTTGCTTGGGCCTCTCTCCTGGAGACGCTCAGTCAGACCCAGTGTTGATATGTGACAAGACGCTCCTCGGGGCGCGTCTTGCTTGGGCTTCTCTCATGGAGGCCCTCAGTCAGACCCATTGTTGATACGTGGCAAGACGCTCCTCGGGGCGCGTCTTGCTTGGGCCTCTCTCCTGGAGGCGCTCAGTCAGACCGAGTGCTGACATGTTGCAAGACGCTCCTCGGGGCGCTTCTTGCTTGGGCTTCTCTCATGGAGGCCCTCAGTCAGACCCATTGTTGATATGTGGCAAGACACTCCTCGGGGCGAGTCTTGCTTGGGCCTCTCTCCTGGAGGTGCTCAGTCAGACCCAGTGTTGACATGGTGCAAGACGCTCCTCGGGGCGCGTCTTGCTTGGGCTTATCTCCTGGAGGCCCTCTGTCAGCCCCAGTGTTGACATGTGTCAAGACGCTCCTCGGGGTGCGTCTTGCTTGGGCCTCTCTCCTGGAGGCGCTCAGTCAGACCGAGTGCTGACACGTGGCAAGACGCTCCTCGGGGCGCGTCTTGCTTGGGCTTCTCTCCTGGAGGCCCTCAGTCAGACCCATTGTTGACCTGTGGCAAGACACTCCTAGGGACGCGTCTTGCTTGGGCTTCTCTCCTGGAGGCCCTCAGTCAGACTCATTGTTGACATGTGGCAAGACACTCCTCGGGACGCGTCTTGCTTGGGCCTCTCTCCTGGAGGTGCTCAGTCAGACCCAGTGTTGACATGGTGCAAGACGCTCCTCGGGGCGCGTCTTGCTTGGGCTTATCTCCTGGAGGCCCTCTGTCAGCCCCAGTGTTGACATGTGTCAAGACGCTCCTCGGGGTGCGTCTTGCTTGGGCCTCTCTCCTGGAGGCGCTCAGTCAGACCGAGTGCTGACACGTGGCAAGACGCTCCTCGGGGCGCGTCTTGCTTGGGCTTCTCTCCTGGAGGCCCTCAGTCAGACCCATTGTTGACCTGTGGCAAGACACTCCTCGGGACGCGTCTTGCTTGGGCTTCTCTCCTGGAGGCCCTCAGTCAGACCCAGTGCTTACATGTGGCAAGACGCTCCTCGGGGCGCGTCTTGCTGGGGCTTCTCTCCTGGAGGCGTTCAGTCAGACCGAGTGCTGACATGTGGCAAGACACTCCTCGGGACGCGTCTTAGTTGGGCTTCTCTCCTGGAGGCCCTCAGTCAGACTCATTGTTGACATGTGGCAAGACGCTCCTCGGGGCGCGTCTTGCTTGGGCCTCTCTCCTGGAGGCGCTCAGTAAGACCCAGTGGTGACATGTGGCAAGACGCTCCTCGGGGCGCGTCTTGCTTGGGCTTCTCTCCTGGAGGCCCTCAGTCAGACCCATTGTTGACATGTGGCAAGACGCTCCTCGGGGCGCGTCTTGCTTGGGCCTCTCTCCTGGAGGCGCTCAGTCAGACCGAGTGCTGACATAAGGCAAGACGCTCCTCGGGGCGCGTCTTGCTGGGGCCTCTCTCCTGGAGGCGCTCAGTCAGACCCAGTGGTGACATGTGGCAAGACGCTCCTCGGGGCGCGTCTTGCTTGGGCTTCTCTCATGGAGGCCCTCAGTCAGACCCATTGTTGACATGTGGCAAGACACTCCTCAGGACGCGTCTTGCTTGGGCCTCTCTCCTGGAGGCGCTCAGTCAGACCGAGTGCTGACATGTGGCAAGACACTCCTCGGGACGCGTCTTAGTTGGGCTTCTCTCCTGGAGGCCCTCAGTCAGACTCATTGTTGACATGTGGCAAGACGCTCCTCGGGGCGCGTCTTGCTTGGGCCTCTCTCCTGGATGCGCTCAGTCAGACCCAGTGGTGACATGTGGCAAGACGCTTCCTCGGGGCGCGTCTTGCTTGGGCCTCTCTCCTGGAGACGCTCAGACAGACCCAGTGTTGACACGTGACAAGACGCTCCTCGGGGCGCGTCTTGCTTGGGCTTCTCTCATGGAGGCCCTCAGTCAGACCCATTGTTGATATGTGGCAAGACGCTCCTCGGGGCGCGTCTTGCTTGGGCCTCTCTCCTGGAGGCGCTCAGTCAGACCGAGTGCTGACATGTGGCAAGACGCTCCTCGGGGCGCTTCTTGCTTGGGCTTCTCTCATGGAGGCCCTCAGTCACACCCATTGTTGATATGTGGCAAGACGCTCCTCGGGGCGAGTCTTGCTTGGGCCTCTCTCCTGGAGGTGCTCAGTCAGACCCAGTGTTGACATGGTGCAAGACGCTCCTCGGGGCGCGTCTTGCTTGGGCTTCTCTCTTGGAGGCCCTCAGTCAGACCCATTGTTGACATGTGGCAAGACGCTCCTCGGGGCGCGTCTTGCTTAGGCTTCTCTCCTGGAGGCCCTCAGTCAGACCCATTGTTGACATGTGGCAAGAGGCTCCTCGGGGCGCGTCTTGCTTGGGCCTCTCTCCTGGAGGCGCTCAGTCAGACCGAGTGCTGACATAAGGCAAGACGCTCCTCGGGGCGCGTCTTGCTGGGGCCTCTCTCCTGGAGGCGCTCAGTCAGACCCAGTGGTGACATGTGGCAAGACGCTCCTCGGGGCGCGTCTTGCTTGGGCTTCTCTCATGGAGGCCCTCAGTCAGACCCATTGTTGACATGTGGCAAGACACTCCTCGGGACGCGTCTTGCTTGGGCCTCTCTCCTGGAGGCGCTCAGTCAGACCGAGTGCTGACATAAGGCAAGACGCACCACGGGGCGCGTCTTGCTGGGGCCTCTCTCCTGGAGGCGCTCAGTCAGACCCAGTGCTTACATGTGGCAAGACGCTCCTCGGGGCGCGTCTTGCTGGGGCTTCTCTCCTGGAGGCGTTCAGTCAGACCGAGTGCTGACATGTGGCAAGACACTCCTCGGGACGCGTCTTAGTTGGGCTTCTCTCCTGGAGGCCCTCAGTCAGACTCATTGTTGACATGTGGCAAGACGCTCCTCGGGGCGCGTCTTGCTTGGGCCTCTCTCCTGGAGGCGCTCAGTCAGACCCAGTGGTGACATGTGGCAAGACGCTCCTCGGGGCGCGTCTTACTTGGGCCTCTCTCCTGGAGACGCTCAGTCAGACCCAGTGTTGACATGTGACAAGACGCTCCTCGGGGCGCGTCTTGCTTGGGCTTCTCTCATGGAGGCCCTCAGTCAGACCCATTGTTGATATGTGGCAAGACGCTCCTCGGGGCGCGTCTTGCTTGGGCCTCTCTCCTGGAGGCGCTCAGTCAGACCGAGTGCTGACATGTGGCAAGACGCTCCTCGGGGCGCTTCTTGCTTGGGCTTCTCTCATGGAGGCCCTCAGTCAGACCCATTGTTGATATGTGGCAAGACGCTCCTCGGGGCGAGTCTTGCTTGGGCCTCTCTCCTGGAGGTGCTCAGTCAGACCCAGTGTTGACATGGTGCAAGACGCTCCTCGGGGCGCGTCTTGCTTGGGCTTATCTCCTGGAGGCCCTCTGTCAGCCCCAGTGTTGACATGTGTCAAGACGCTCCTCGGGGTGCGTCTTGCTTGGGCCTCTCTCCTGGAGGCGCTCAGTCAGACCGAGTGCTGACACGTGGCACGACGCTCCTCGGGGCGCGTCTTGCTTGGGCTTCTCTCCTGGAGGCCCTCAGTCAGACCCATTGTTGACATGTGGCAAGACACTCCTCGGGACGCGTCTTGCTTGGGCTTCTCTCCTGGAGGCCCTCAGTCAGACTCATTGTTGACATGTGGCAAGACACTCCTCGGGACGCGTCTTGCTTGGGCCTCTCTCCTGGAGGCGCTCAGTCAGACCGAGTGCTGACATAAGGCAAGACGCACCTCGGGGCGCGTCTTGCTGGGGCCTCTCTCCTGGAGGCGCTCAGTCAGACCCAGTGCTTACATTTGGCAAGACGCTCCTCGGGGCGCGTCTTGCTGGGGCTTCTCTCCTGGAGGCGTTCAGTCAGACCGAGTGCTGACATGTGGCAAGACACTCCTCGGGACGCGTCTTAGTTGGGCTTCTCTCCTGGAGGCCCTCAGTCAGACTCATTGTTGACATGTGGCAAGACGCTCCTCGGGGCGCGTCTTGCTTGGGCCTCTCTCCTGGAGGCGCTCAGTCAGACCCAGTGGTGACATGTGGCAAGACGCTCCTCGGGGCGCGTCTTGCTTGGGCCTCTCTCCTGGAGACGCTCAGTCAGACCCAGTGTTGACACGTGACAAGACGCTCCTCGGGGCGCGTCTTGCTTGGGCTTCTCTCATGGAGGCCCTCAGTCAGACCCATTGTTGATATGTGGCAAGACGCTCCTCAGGGCGCGTCTTGCTTGGGCCTCTCTCCTGGAGGCGCTCAGTCAGACCGAGTGCTGACATGTGGCAAGACGCTCCTCGGGGCGCTTATTGCTTGGGCTTCTCTCATGGAGGCCCTCAGTCACACCCATTGTTGATATGTGGCAAGACGCTCCTCGGGGCGAGTCTTGCTTGGGCCTCTCTCCTGGAGGTGCTCAGTCAGACCCAGTGTTGACATGGTGCAAGACTCTCCTCGGGGCGCGTCTTGCTTGGGCTTCTCTCTTGGAGGCCCTCAGTCAGACCCATTGTTGACATGTGGCAAGACGCTCCTCGGGGCGCGTCTTGCTTGGGCTTCTCTCCTGGAGGCCCTCAGTCAGACCCATTGTTGACATGTGGCAAGACGCTCCTCGGGGCGCGTCTTGCTTGGGCCTCTCTCCTGGAGGCGCTCAGTCAGACCGAGTGCTGACATAAGGCAAGACGCTCCTCGGGGCGCGTCTTGCTGGGGCCTCTCTCCTGGAGGCGCTCAGTCAGACCCAGTGGTGACATGTGGCAAGACGCTCCTTGGGGCGCGTCTTGCTTGGGCTTCTCTCATGGAGGCCCTCAGTCAGACCCATTGTTGACATGTGGCAAGACACTCCTCGGGACGCGTCTTGCTTGGGCCTCTCTCCTGGAGGCGCTCAGTCAGACCGAGTGCTGACATAAGGCAAGACGCACCTCGGGGCGCGTCTTGCTGGGGCCTCTCTCCTGGAGGCGCTCAGTCAGACCCAGTGCTTACCTGTTGCAAGACGCTCCTCGGGGCGCGTCTTGCTGGGGCTTCTCTCCTGGAGGCGTTCAGTCAGACCGAGTGCTGACATGTGGCAAGACACTCCTCGGGACGCGTCTTAGTTGGGCTTCTCTCCTGGAGGCCCTCAGTCAGACTCATTGTTGACATGTGGCAAGACGCTCCTCGGGGCGCGTCTTGCCTTGGCCTCTCTCCTGGAGGCGCTCAGTCAGACCCAGTGGTGATATGTGGCAAGACGCTCCTCGGGGCGCGTCTTGCTGGGGCCTCTCTCCTGGAGGCGCTCAGTCAGACCCAGTGCTTACCTGTTGCAAGACGCTCCTCGGGGCGCGTCTTGCTGGGGCTTCTCTCCTGGAGGCGTTCAGTCAGACCGAGTGCTGACATGTGGCAAGACACTCCTCGGGACGCGTCTTAGTTGGGCTTCTCTCATGGAGGCCCTCAGTCAGACTCATTGTTGATATGTGGCAAGACGCTCCTCGGTGCGCGTCTTGCTTGGGCCTCTCTCCTGGAGGCGCTCAGTCAGACCGAGTGCTGACATGTGGCAAGACGCTCCTCGGGACGCTTCTTGCTTGGGCTTCTCTCATGGAGGCCCTCAGTCAGACCCATTGTTGATATGTGGCAAGACGCTCCTCGGGGCGAGTCTTGCTTGGGCCTCTCTCCTGGAGGTGCTCAGTCAGACCCAGTGTTGACATGGTGCAAGACGCTCCTCGGGGCGCGTCTTGCTTGGGCTTCTCTCTTGGAGGCCCTCAGTCAGACCCATTGTTGACATGTGGCAAGACGCTCCTCGGGGCGCGTCTTGCTGGGGCCTCTCTCCTGGAGGCGCTCAGTCAGACCCAGTGCTTACATGTGGCAAGACGCTCCTCGGGGCGCGTCTTGCTGGGGCTTCTCTCCTGGAGGCGTTCAGTCAGACCGAGTGCTGACATGTGGCAAGACACTCCTCGGGACGCGTCTTAGTTGGGCTTCTCTCCTGGAGGCCCTCAGTCAGACTCATTGTTGACATGTGGCAAGACGCTCCTCGGGGCGCGTCTTGCCTTGGCCTCTCTCCTGGAGGCGCTCAGTCAGACCCAGTGGTGACATGTGGCAAGACGCTCCTCGGGGCGCGTCTTGCTTGGGCCTCTCTCCTGGAGACGCTCAGTCAGACCCAGTGTTGACACGTGACAAGACGCTCCTCGGGGCGCGTCTTGCTTGGGCTTCTCTCATGGAGGCCCTCAGTCAGACTCATTGTTGATATGTGGCAAGACGCTCCTCGGGGCGCGTCTTGCTTGGGCCTCTCTCCTGGAGGCGCTCAGTCAGACCGAGTGCTGACATGTGGCAAGACGCTCCTCGGGACGCTTCTTGCTTGGGCTTCTCTCATGGAGGCCCTCAGTCAGACCCATTGTTGATATGTGGCAAGACGCTCCTCGGGGCGAGTCTTGCTTGGGCCTCTCTCCTGGAGGTGCTCAGTCAGACCCAGTGTTGACATGGTGCAAGACGCTCCTCGGGGCGCGTCTTGCTTGGGCTTCTCTCTTGGAGGCCCTCAGTCAGACCCATTGTTGACATGTGGCAAGACGCTCCTCGGGGCGCGTCTTGCTTGGGCTTCTCTCCTGGAGGCCCTCAGTCAGACCCATTGTTGACATGTGGCAAGAGGCTCCTCGGGGCGCGTCTTGCTTGGGCCTCTCTCCTGGAGGCGCTCAGTCAGACCGAGTGCTGACATAAGGCAAGACGCTCCTCGGGGCGCGTCTTGCTGGGGCCTCTCTCCTGGAGGCGCTCAGTCAGACCCAGTGGTGACATGTGGCAAGACGCTCCTCGGGGCGCGTCTTGCTTGGGCTTCTCTCATGGAGGCCCTCAGTCAGACCCATTGTTGACATGTGGCAAGACACTCCTCGGGACGCGTCTTGCTTGGGCCTCTCTCCTGGAGGCGCTCAGTCAGACCGAGTGCTGACATAAGGCAAGACGCACCTCGGGGCGCGTCTTGCTGGGGCCTCTCTCCTGGAGGCGCTCAGTCAGACCCAGTGCTTACATGTGGCAAGACGCTCCTCGGGGCGCGTCTTGCTGGGGCTTCTCTCCTGGAGGCGTTCAGTCAGACCGAGTGCTGACATGTGGCAAGACACTCCTCGGGACGCGTCTTAGTTGGGCTTCTCTCCTGGAGGCCCTCAGTCAGACTCATTGTTGACATGTGGCAAGACGCTCCTCGGGGCGCGTCTTGCTTGGGCCTCTGTCCTGGAGGCGCTCAGTCAGACCCAGTGGTGACATGTGGCAAGACGCTCCTCGGGGCGCGTCTTGCTTGGGCCTCTCTCCTGGAGACGCTCAGTCAGACCCAGTGTTGACATGTGACAAGACGCTCCTCGGGGCGCGTCTTGCTTGGGCTTCTCTCATGGAGGCCCTCAGTCAGACCCATTGTTGATATGTGGCAAGACGCTCCTCGGGGCGCGTCTTGCTTGGGCCTCTCTCCTGGAGGCGCTCAGTCAGACCGAGTGCTGACATGTGGCAAGACGCTCCTCGGGGCGCTTCTTGCTTGGGCTTCTCTCATGGAGGCCCTCAGTCAGACCCATTGTTGATATGTGGCAAGACGCTCCTCGGAGCGAGTCTTGCTTGGGCCTCTCTCCTGGAGGTGCTCAGTCAGACCCAGTGTTGACATGGTGCAAGACGCTCCTCGGGGCGCGTCTTGCTGGGCTTATCTCCTGGAGGCCCTCTGTCAGCCCCAGTGTTGACATGTGTCAAGACGCTCCTCGGGGTGCGTCTTGCTTGGGCCTCTCTCCTGGAGGCGCTCAGTCAGACCGAGTGCTGACACGTGGCAAGACGCTCCTCGGGGCGCGTCTTGCTTGGGCTTCTCTCCTGGAGGCCCTCAGTCAGACCCATTGTTGACATGTGGCAAGACACTCCTCGGGACGCGTCTTGCTTGGGCTTCTCTCCTGGAGGCCCTCAGTCAGACTCATTGTTGACATGTGGCAAGACACTCCTCGGGACGCGTCTTGCTTGGGCCTCTCTCCTGGAGGCGCTCAGTCAGACCGAGTGCTGACATAAGGCAAGACGCACCTCGGGGCGCGTCTTGCTGGGGCCTCTCTCCTGGAGGCGCTCAGTCAGACCCAGTGCTTACATGTGGCAAGACGCTCCTCGGGGCGCGTCTTGCTGGGGCTTCTCTCCTGGAGGCGTTCAGTCAGACCGAGTGCTGACATGTGGCAAGACACTCCTCGGGACGCGTCTTAGTTGGGCTTCTCTCCTGGAGGCCCTCAGTCAGACTCATTGTTGACATGTGGCAAGACGCTCCTCGGGGCGCGTCTTGCTTGGGCCTCTCTCCTGGAGGCGCTCAGTCAGACCGAGTGCTGACATAAGGCAAGACGCTCCTCGGGGCGCGTCTTGCTGGGGCCTCTCTCCTGGAGGCGCTCAGTCAGACCCAGTGGTGACATGTGGCAAGACGCTCCTCGGGGCGCGTCTTGCTTGGGCTTCTCTCATGGAGGCCCTCAGTCAGACCCATTGTTGACATGTGGCAAGACACTCCTCGGGACGCGTCTTGCTTGGGCCTCTCTCCTGGAGGCGCTCAGTCAGACCGAGTGCTGACATGTGGCAAGACACTCCTCGGGACGCGTCTTAGTTGGGCTTCTCTCCTGGAGGCCCTCAGTCAGACTCATTGTTGACATGTGGCAAGACGCTCCTCGGGGCGCGTCTTGCTTGGGCCTCTCTCCTGGATGCGCTCAGTCAGACCCAGTGGTGACATGTGGCAAGACGCTCCTCGGGGCGCGTCTTGCTTGGGCCTCTCTCCTGGAGACGCTCAGACAGACCCAGTGTTGACACGTGACAAGACGCTCCTCGGGGCGCGTCTTGCTTGGGCTTCTCTCATGGAGGCCCTCAGTCAGACCCATTGTTGATATGTGGCAAGACGCTCCTCGGGGCGCGTCTTGCTTGGGACTCTCTCCTGGAGGCGCTCAGTCAGACCGAGTGCTGACATGTGGCAAGACGCTCCTCGGGGCGCTTCTTGCTTGGGCTTCTCTCATGGAGGCCCTCAGTCACACCCATTGTTGATATGTGGCAAGACGCTCCTCGGGGCGAGTCTTGCTTGGGCCTCTCTCCTGGAGGTGCTCAGTCAGACCCAGTGTTGACATGGTGCAAGACGCTCCTCGGGGCGCGTCTTGCTTGGGCTTCTCTCTTGGAGGCCCTCAGTCAGACCCATTGTTGACATGTGGCAAGACGCTCCTCGGGGCGCGTCTTGCTTGGGCTTCTCTCCTGGAGGCCCTCAGTCAGACCCATTGTTGACATGTGGCAAGAGGCTCCTCGGGGCGCGTCTTGCTTGGGCCTCTCTCCTGGAGGCGCTCAGTCAGACCGAGTGCTGACATAAGGCAAGACGCTCCTCGGGGCGCGTCTTGCTGGGGCCTCTCTCCTGGAGGCGCTCAGTCAGACCCAGTGGTGACATGTGGCAAGACGCTCCTCGGGGCGCGTCTTGCTTGGGCTTCTCTCATGGAGGCCCTCAGTCAGACCCATTGTTGACATGTGGCAAGACACTCCTCGGGACGCGTCTTGCTTGGGCCTCACTCCTGGAGGCGCTCAGTCAGACCGAGTGCTGACATAAGGCAAGACGCACCTCGGGGCGCGTCTTGCTGGGGCCTCTCTCCTGGAGGCGCTCAGTCAGACCCAGTGCTTACATGTGGCAAGACGCTCCTCGGGGCGCGTCTTGCTGGGGCTTCTCTCCTGGAGGCGTTCAGTCAGACCGAGTGCTGACATGTGGCAAGACACTCCTCGGGACGCGTCTTAGTTGGGCTTCTCTCCTGGAGGCCCTCAGTCAGACTCATTGTTGACATGTGGCAAGACGCTCCTCGGGGCGCGTCTTGCTTGGGCCTCTCTCCTGGAGGCGCTCAGTCAGACCCAGTGGTGACATGTGGCAAGACGCTCCTCGGGGCGCGTCTTGCTTGGGCCTCTCTCCTGGAGACGCTCAGTCAGACCCAGTGTTGACATGTGACAAGACGCTCCTCGGGGCGCGTCTTGCTTGGGCTTCTCTCATGGAGGCCCTCAGTCAGACCCATTGTTGATATGTGGCAAGACGCTCCTCGGGGCGCGTCTTGCTTGGGCCTCTCTCCTGGAGGCGCTCAGTCAGACCGAGTGCTGACATGTGGCAAGACGCTCCTCGGGGCGCTTCTTGCTTGGGCTTCTCTCATGGAGGCCCTCAGTCAGACCCATTGTTGATATGTGGCAAGACGCTCCTCGGGGCGAGTCTTGCTTGGGCCTCTCTCCTGGAGGTGCTCAGTCAGACCCAGTGTTGACATGGTGCAAGACGCTCCTCGGGGCGCGTCTTGCTTGGGCTTATCTCCTGGAGGCCCTCTGTCAGCCCCAGTGTTGACATGTGTCAAGACGCTCCTCGGGGTGCGTCTTGCTTGGGCCTCTCTCCTGGAGGCGCTCAGTCAGACCGAGTGCTGACACGTGGCACGACGCTCCTCGGGGCGCGTCTTGCTTGGGCTTCTCTCCTGGAGGCCCTCAGTCAGACCCATTGTTGACATGTGGCAAGACACTCCTCGGGACGCGTCTTGCTTGGGCTTCTCTCCTGGAGGCCCTCAGTCAGACTCATTGTTGACATGTGGCAAGACACTCCTCGGGACGCGTCTTGCTTGGGCCTCTCTCCTGGAGGCGCTCAGTCAGACCGAGTGCTGACATAAGGCAAGACGCACCTCGGGGCGCGTCTTGCTGGGGCCTCTCTCCTGGAGGCGCTCAGTCAGACCCAGTGCTTACATTTGGCAAGACGCTCCTCGGGGCGCGTCTTGCTGGGGCTTCTCTCCTGGAGGCGTTCAGTCAGACCGAGTGCTGACATGTGGCAAGACACTCCTCGGGACGCGTCTTAGTTGGGCTTCTCTCCTGGAGGCCCTCAGTCAGACTCATTGTTGACATGTGGCAAGACGCTCCTCGGGGCGCGTCTTGCTTGGGCCTCTCTCCTGGAGGCGCTCAGTCAGACCCAGTGGTGACATGTGGCAAGACGCTCCTCGGGGCGCGTCTTGCTTGGGCCTCTCTCCTGGAGACGCTCAGTCAGACCCAGTGTTGACACGTGACAAGACGCTCCTCGGGGCGCGTCTTGCTTGGGCTTCTCTCATGGAGGCCCTCAGTCAGACCCATTGTTGATATGTGGCAAGACGCTCCTCGGGGCGCGTCTTGCTTGGGCCTCTCTCCTGGAGGCGCTCAGTCAGACCGAGTGCTGACATGTGGCAAGACGCTCCTCGGGGCGCTTATTGCTTGGGCTTCTCTCATGGAGGCCCTCAGTCACACCCATTGTTGATATGTGGCAAGACGCTCCTCGGGGCGAGTCTTGCTTGGGCCTCTCTCCTGGAGGTGCTCAGTCAGACCCAGTGTTGACATGGTGCAAGACTCTCCTCGGGGCGCGTCTTGCTTGGGCTTCTCTCTTGGAGGCCCTCAGTCAGACCCATTGTTGACATGTGGCAAGACGCTCCTCGGGGCGCGTCTTGCTTGGGCCTCTCTCCTGGAGGCGCTCAGTCAGACCGAGTGCTGACATAAGGCAAGACGCTCCTCGGGGCGCGTCTTGCTGGGGCCTCTCTCCTGGAGGCGCTCAGTCAGACCCAGTGGTGACATGTGGCAAGACGCTCCTTGGGGCGCGTCTTGCTTGGGCTTCTCTCATGGAGGCCCTCAGTCAGACCCATTGTTGACATGTGGCAAGACACTCCTCGGGACGCGTCTTGCTTGGGCCTCTCTCCTGGAGGCGCTCAGTCAGACCGAGTGCTGACATAAGGCAAGACGCACCTCGGGGCGCGTCTTGCTGGGGCCTCTCTCCTGGAGGCGCTCAGTCAGACCCAGTGCTTACCTGTTGCAAGACGCTCCTCGGGGCGCGTCTTGCTGGGGCTTCTCTCCTGGAGGCGTTCAGTCAGACCGAGTGCTGACATGTGGCAAGACACTCCTCGGGACGCGTCTTAGTTGGGCTTCTCTCCTGGAGGCCCTCAGTCAGACTCATTGTTGACATGTGGCAAGACGCTCCTCGGGGCGCGTCTTGCCTTGGCCTCTCTCCTGGAGGCGCTCAGTCAGACCCAGTGGTGACATGTGGCAAGACGCTCCTCGGGGCGCGTCTTGCTTGGGCCTCTCTCCTGGAGACGCTCAGTCAGACCCAGTGTTGACACGTGACAAGACGCTCCTCGGGGCGCGTCTTGCTTGGGCTTCTCTCATGGAGGCCCTCAGTCAGACTCATTGTTGATATGTGGCAAGACGCTCCTCGGTGCGCATCTTGCTTGGGCCTCTCTCCTGGAGGCGCTCAGTCAGACCGAGTGCTGACATGTGGCAAGACGCTCCTCGGGACGCTTCTTGCTTGGGCTTCTCTCATGGAGGCCCTCAGTCAGACCCATTGTTGATATGTGGCAAGACGCTCCTCGGGGCGAGTCTTGCTTGGGCCTCTCTCCTGGAGGTGCTCAGTCAGACCCAGTGTTGACATGGTGCAAGACGCTCCTCGGGGCGCGTCTTGCTTGGGCTTCTCTCTTGGAGGCCCTCAGTCAGACCCATTGTTGACATGTGGCAAGACGCTCCTCGGGGCGCGTCTTGCTGGGGCCTCTCTCCTGGAGGCGCTCAGTCAGACCCAGTGCTTACATGTGGCAAGACGCTCCTCGGGGCGCGTCTTGCTGGGGCTTCTCTCCTGGAGGCGTTCAGTCAGACCGAGTGCTGACATGTGGCAAGACACTCCTCGGGACGCGTCTTAGTTGGGCTTCTCTCCTGGAGGCCCTCAGTCAGACTCATTGTTGACATGTGGCAAGACGCTCCTCGGGGCGCGTCTTGCCTTGGCCTCTCTCCTGGAGGCGCTCAGTCAGACCCAGTGGTGACATGTGGCAAGACGCTCCTCGGGGCGCGTCTTGCTTGGGCCTCTCTCCTGGAGACGCTCAGTCAGACCCAGTGTTGACACGTGACAAGACGCTCCTCGGGGCGCGTCTTGCTTGGGCTTCTCTCATGGAGGCCCTCAGTCAGACTCATTGTTGATATGTGGCAAGACGCTCCTCGGGGCGCGTCTTGCTTGGGCCTCTCTCCTGGAGGCGCTCAGTCAGACCGAGTGCTGACATGTGGCAAGACGCTCCTCGGGACGCTTCTTGCTTGGGCTTCTCTCATGGAGGCCCTCAGTCAGACCCATTGTTGATATGTGGCAAGACGCTCCTCGGGGCGAGTCTTGCTTGGGCCTCTCTCCTGGAGGTGCTCAGTCAGACCCAGTGTTGACATGGTGCAAGACGCTCCTCGGGGCGCGTCTTGCTTGGGCTTCTCTCTTGGAGGCCCTCAGTCAGACCCATTGTTGACATGTGGCAAGACGCTCCTCGGGGCGCGTCTTGCTTGGGCTTCTCTCCTGGAGGCCCTCAGTCAGACCCATTGTTGACATGTGGCAAGAGGCTCCTCGGGGCGCGTCTTGCTTGGGCCTCTCTCCTGGAGGCGCTCAGTCAGACCGAGTGCTGACATAAGGCAAGACGCTCCTCGGGGCGCGTCTTGCTGGGGCTTCTCTCCTGGAGGCGCTCAGTCAGACCCAGTGGTGACATGTGGCAAGACGCTCCTCGGGGCGCGTCTTGCTTGGGCTTCTCTCATGGAGGCCCTCAGTCAGACCCATTGTTGACATGTGGCAAGACACTCCTCGGGACGCGTCTTGCTTGGGCCTCTCTCCTGGAGGCGCTCAGTCAGACCGAGTGCTGACATAAGGCAAGACGCACCTCGGGGCGCGTCTTGCTGGGGCCTCTCTCCTGGAGGCGCTCAGTCAGACCCAGTGCTTACATGTGGCAAGACGCTCCTCGGGGCGCGTCTTGCTGGGGCTTCTCTCCTGGAGGCGTTCAGTCAGACCGAGTGCTGACATGTGGCAAGACACTCCTCGGGACGCGTCTTAGTTGGGCTTCTCTCCTGGAGGCCCTCAGTCAGACTCATTGTTGACATGTGGCAAGACGCTCCTCGGGGCGCGTCTTGCTTGGGCCTCTGTCCTGGAGGCGCTCAGTCAGACCCAGTGGTGACATGTGGCAAGACGCTCCTCGGGGCGCGTCTTGCTTGGGCCTCTCTCCTGGAGACGCTCAGTCAGACCCAGTGTTGACATGTGACAAGACGCTCCTCGGGGCGCGTCTTGCTTGGGCTTCTCTCATGGAGGCCCTCAGTCAGACCCATTGTTGATATGTGGCAAGACGCTCCTCGGGGCGCGTCTTGCTTGGGCCTCTCTCCTGGAGGCGCTCAGTCAGACCGAGTGCTGACATGTGGCAAGACGCTCCTCGGGGCGCTTCTTGCTTGGGCTTCTCTCATGGAGGCCCTCAGTCAGACCCATTGTTGATATGTGGCAAGACGCTCCTCGGAGCGAGTCTTGCTTGGGCCTCTCTCCTGGAGGTGCTCAGTCAGACCCAGTGTTGACATGGTGCAAGACGCTCCTCGGGGCGCGTCTTGCTTGGGCTTATCTCCTGGAGGCCCTCTGTCAGCCCCAGTGTTGACATGTGTCAAGACGCTCCTCGGGGTGCGTCTTGCTTGGGCCTCTCTCCTGGAGGCGCTCAGTCAGACCGAGTGCTGACACGTGGCAAGACGCTCCTCGGGGCGCGTCGTGCTTGGGCTTCTCTCCTGGAGGCCCTCAGTCAGACCCATTGTTGACATGTGGCAAGACACTCCTCGGGACGCGTCTTGCTTGGGCTTCTCTCCTGGAGGCCCTCAGTCAGACTCATTGTTGACATGTGGCAAGACACTCCTCGGGACGCGTCTTGCTTGGGCCTCTCTCCTGGAGGCGCTCAGTCAGACCGAGTGCTGACATAAGGCAAGACGCACCTCGGGGCGCGTCTTGCTGGGGCCTCTCTCCTGGAGGCGCTCAGTCAGACCCAGTGCTTACATGTGGCAAGACGCTCCTCGGGGCGCGTCTTGCTGGGGCTTCTCTCCTGGAGGCGTTCAGTCAGACCGAGTGCTGACATGTGGCAAGACACTCCTCGGGACGCGTCTTAGTTGGGCTTCTCTCCTGGAGGCCCTCAGTCAGACTCATTGTTGACATGTGGCAAGACGCTCCTCGGGGCGCGTCTTGCTTGGGCCTCTCTCCTGGAGGCGCTCAGTCAGACCCAGTGGTGACATGTGGCAAGACGCTCCTCGGGGCGCGTCTTGCTTGGGCCTCTCTCCTGGAGACGCTCAGTCAGACCCAGTGTTGACACGTGACAAGACGCTCCTCGGGGTGCGTCTTGCTTGGGCTTCTCTCATGGAGGCCCTCAGTCAGACCCATTGTTGATATGTGGCAAGACGCTCCTCGGGGCGCGTCTTGCTTGGGCCTCTCTCCTGGAGGCGCTCAGTCAGACCGAGTGCTGACATGTGGCAAGACGCTCCTCGGGGCGCTTCTTGCTTGGGCTTCTCTCATGGAGGCCCTCAGTCAGACCCATTGTTGACATGTGGCAAGACGCTCCTCGGGGCGCGTCTTGCTTGGGCCTCTCTCCAGGAGGCGCTCAGTCAGACCCAGTGCTTACATGTGGCAAGACGCTCCTCGGGGCGCGTCTTGCTGGGGCTTCTCTCCTGGAGGCGTTCAGTCAGACCGAGTGCTGACATGTGGCAAGACACTCCTCGGGACGCGTCTTAGTTGGGCTTCTCTCCTGGAGGCCCTCAGTCAGACTCATTGTTGACATGTGGCAAGACGCTCCTCGGGGCGCGTCTTGCTTGGGCCTCTCTCCTGGAGGCGCTCAGTCAGACCCAGTGGTGACATGTGGCAAGACGCTCCTCGGGGCGCGTCTTGCTTGGGCCTCTCTCCTGGAGACGCTCAGTCAGACCCAGTGTTGACATGTGACAAGACGCTCCTCGGGGCGCGTCTTGCTTGGGCTTCTCTCATGGAGGCCCTCAGTCAGACCCATTGTTGATATGTGGCAAGACGCTCCTCGGGGCGCGTCTTGCTTGGGCCTCTCTCCTGGAGGCGCTCAGTCAGACCGAGTGCTGACATGTGGCAAGACGCTCCTCGGGGCGCTTCTTGCTTGGGCTTCTCTCATGGAGGCCCTCAGTCAGACCCATTGTTGATATGTGGCAAGACGCTCCTCGGAGCGAGTCTTGCTTGGGCCTCTCTCCTGGAGGTACTCAGTCAGACCCAGTGTTGACATGGTGCAAGACGCTCCTCGGGGCGCGTCTTGCTTGGGCTTATCTCCTGGAGGCCCTCTGTCAGCCCCAGTGTTGACATGTGTCAAGACGCTCCTCGGGGTGCGTCTTGCTTGGGCCTCTCTCCTGGAGGCGCTCAGTCAGACCGAGTGCTGACACGTGGCAAGACGCTCCTCGGGGCGCGTCTTGCTTGGGCTTCTCTCCTGGAGGCCCTCAGTCAGACCCATTGTTGACATGTGGCAAGACACTCCTCGGGACGCGTCTTGCTTGGGCTTCTCTCCTGGAGGCCCTCAGTCATACTCATTGTTGACATGTGGCAAGACACTCCTCGGGACGCGTCTTGCTTGGGCCTCTCTCCTGGAGGCGCTCAGTCAGACCGAGTGCTGACATAAGGCAAGACGCACCTCGGGGCGCGTCTTGCTGGGGCCTCTCTCCTGTAGGCGCTCAGTCAGACCCAGTGCTTACATGTGGCAAGACGCTCCTCGGGGCGCGTCTTGCTGGGGCTTCTCTCCTGGAGGCGTTCAGTCAGACCGAGTGCTGACATGTGGCAAGACACTCCTCGGGACGCGTCTTAGTTGGGCTTCTCTCCTGGAGGCCCTCAGTCAGACTCATTGTTGACATGTGGCAAGACGCTCCTCGGGGCGCGTCTTGCTTGGGCATCTCTCCTGGAGGCGCTCAGTCAGACCCAGTGGTGACATGTGGCAAGACGCTCCTCGGGGCGCGTCTTGCTTGGGCCTCTCTCCTGGAGACGCTCAGTCAGACCCAGTGTTGACACGTGACAAGACGCTCCTCGGGGCGCGTCTTGCTTGGGCTTCTCTCATGGAGGCCCTCAGTCAGACCCATTGTTGATATGTGGCAAGACGCTCCTCGGGGCGCGTCTTGCTTGGGCCTCTCTCCTGGAGGCGCTCAGTCAGACCGAGTGCTGACATGTGGCAAGACGCTCCTCGGGGCGCTTCTTGCTTGGGCTTCTCTCATGGAGGCCCTCAGTCACACCCATTGTTGATATGTGGCAAGACGCTCCTCGGGGCGAGTCTTGCTTGGGCCTCTCTCCTGGAGGTGCTCAGTCAGACCCAGTGTTGACATGGTGCAAGACTCCCCTCGGGGCGCGTCTTGCTTGGGCTTCTCTCTTGGAGGCCCTCAGTCAGACCCATTGTTGACATGTGGCAAGACGCTCCTCGGGGCGCGTCTTGCTTGGGCTTCTCTCCTGGAGGCCCTCAGTCAGACCCATTGTTGACATGTGGCAAGACGCTCCTCGGGGCGCGTCTTGCTTGGGCCTCTCTCCTGGAGGCGCTCAGTCAGACCGAGTGCTGACATAAGGCAAGACGCTCCTCGGGGCGCGTCTTGCTGGGGCCTCTCTCCTGGAGGCGCTCAGTCAGACCCAGTGGTGACATGTGGCAAGACGCTCCTCGGGGCGCGTCTTGCTTGGGCTTCTCTCATGGAGGCCCTCAGTCAGACCCATTGTTGACATGTGGCAAGACACTCCTCGGGACGCGTCTTGCTTGGGCCTCTCTCCTGGAGGCGCTCAGTCAGACCGAGTGCTGACATAAGGCAAGACGCACCTCGGGGCGCGTCTTGCTGGGGCCTCTCTCCTGGAGGCGCTCAGTCAGACCCAGTGCTTACATGTGGCAAGACGCTCCTCGGGGCGCGTCTTGCTGGGGCTTCTCTCCTGGAGGCGTTCAGTCAGACCGAGTGCTGACATGTGGCAAGACACTCCTCGGCACGCGTCTTAGTTGGGCTTCTCTCCTGGAGGCCCTCAGTCAGACTCATTGTTGACATGTGGCAAGACGCTCCTCGGGGCGCGTCTTGCCTTGGCCTCTCTCCTGGAGGCGCTCAGTCAGACCCAGTGGTGACATGTGGCAAGACGCTCCTCGGGGCGCGTCTTGCTTGGGCCTCTCTCCTGGAGACGCTCAGTCAGACCCAGTGTTGACACGTGACAAGACGCTCCTCGGGGCGCGTCTTGCTTGGGCTTCTCTCATGGAGGCCCTCAGTCAGACTCATTGTTGATATGTGGCAAGACGCTCCTCGGGGCGCGTCTTGCTTGGGCCTCTCTCCTGGAGGCGCTCAGTCAGACCGAGTGCTGACATGTGGCAAGACGCTCCTCGGGACGCTTCTTGCTTGGGCTTCTCTCATGGAGGCCCTCAGTCAGACCCATTGTTGATATGTGGCAAGACGCTCCTCGGGGCGAGTCTTGCTTGGGCCTCTCTCCTGGAGATGCTCAGTCAGACCCAGTGTTGACATGGTGCAAGACGCTCCTCGGGGCGCGTCTTGCTTGGGCTTCTCTCTTGGAGGCCCTCAGTCAGACCCATTGTTGACATGTGGCAAGACGCTCCTCGGGGCGCGTCTTGCTTGGGCTTCTCTCCTGGAGGCCCTCAGTCAGACCCATTGTTGACATGTGGCAAGACGCTCCTCGGGGCGCGTCTTGCTTGGGCCTCTCTCCTGGAGGCGCTCAGTCAGACCGAGTGCTGACATAAGGCAAGACGCTCCTCGGGGCGCGTCTTGCTGGGGCCTCTCTCCTGGAGGCGCTCAGTCAGACCCAGTGCTTACATGTGGCAAGACGCTCCTCGGGGCGCGTCTTGCTTGGGCCTCTCTCCTGGAGGCGCTCAGTCAGACCCAGTGGTGACATGTGGCAAGACGCTCCTCGGGGCGCGTCTTGCTTGGGCTTCTCTCATGGAGGCCCTCAGTCAGACCCATTGTTGATATGTGGCAAGACGCTCCTCGGGGCGCGTCTTGCTTGGGCCTCTCTCCTGGAGGCGCTCAGTCAGAGCGAGTGCTGACACATGGCAAGACGCTCCTCGGGGCGCGTCTTACTTGGGCTTCTCTCCTGGAGGCCCTCAGTCAGACCCATTGTTGACATGTGGCAAGACACTCCTCGGGACGCGTCTTGCTTGGGCTTCTCTCCTGGAGGCCCTCAGTCATACTCATTGTTGACATGTGGCAAGACACTCCTCGGGACGCGTCTTGCTTGGGCCTCTCTCCTGGAGGCGCTCAGTCAGACCGAGTGCTGACATAAGGCAAGACGCACCTCGGGGCGCGTCTTGCTGGGGCCTCTCTCCTGTAGGCGCTCAGTCAGACCCAGTGCTTACATGTGGCAAGACGCTCCTCGGGGCGCGTCTTGCTGGGGCTTCTCTCCTGGAGGCGTTCAGTCAGACCGAGTGCTGACATGTGGCAAGACACTCCTCGGGACGCGTCTTAGTTGGGCTTCTCTCCTGGAGGCCCTCAGTCAGACTCATTGTTGACATGTGGCAAGACGCTCCTCGGGGCGCGTCTTGCTTGGGCATCTCTCCTGGAGGCGCTCAGTCAGACCCAGTGGTGACATGTGGCAAGACGCTCCTCGGGGCGCGTCTTGCTTGGGCCTCTCTCCTGGAGACGCTCAGTCAGACCCAGTGTTGACACGTGACAAGACGCTCCTCGGGGCGCGTCTTGCTTGGGCTTCTCTCATGGAGGCCCTCAGTCAGACCCATTGTTGATATGTGGCAAGACGCTCCTCGGGGCGCGTCTTGCTTGGGCCTCTCTCCTGGAGGCGCTCAGTCAGACCGAGTGCTGACATGTGGCAAGACGCTCCTCGGGGCGCTTCTTGCTTGGGCTTCTCTCATGGAGGCCCTCAGTCACACCCATTGTTGATATGTGGCAAGACGCTCCTCGGGGCGAGTCTTGCTTGGGCCTCTCTCCTGGAGGTGCTCAGTCAGACCCAGTGTTGACATGGTGCAAGACTCTCCTCGGGGCGCGTCTTGCTTGGGCTTCTCTCTTGGAGGCCCTCAGTCAGACCCATTGTTGACATGTGGCAAGACGCTCCTCGGGGCGCGTCTTGCTTGGGCTTCTCTCCTGGAGGCCCTCAGTCAGACCCATTGTTGACATGTGGCAAGACGCTCCTCGGGGCGCGTCTTGCTGGGGCCTCTCTCCTGGAGGCGCTCAGTCAGACCCAGTGGTGACATGTGGCAAGACGCTCCTCGGGGCGCGTCTTGCTTGGGCTTCTCTCATGGAGGCCCTCAGTCAGACCCATTGTTGACATGTGGCAAGACGCTCCTCGGGACGCGTCTTGCTTGGGCCTCTCTCCTGGAGGCGCTCAGTCAGACCGAGTGCTGACATAAGGCAAGACGCACCTCGGGGCGCGTCTTGCTGGGGCCTCTCTCCTGGAGGCGCTCAGTCAGACCCAGTGCTTACATGTGGCAAGACGCTCCTCGGGGCGCGTCTTGCTGGGGCTTCTCTCCTGGAGGCGTTCAGTCAGACCGAGTGCTGACATGTGGCAAGACACTCCTCGGGACGCGTCTTAGTTGGGCTTCTCTCCTGGAGGCCCTCAGTCAGACTCATTGTTGACATGTGGCAAGACGCTCCTCGGGGCGCGTCTTGCCTTGGCCTCTCTCCTGGAGGCGCTCAGTCAGACCCAGTGGTGACATGTGGCAAGACGCTCCTCGGGGCGCGTCTTGCTTGGGCCTCTCTCCTGGAGACGCTCAGTCAGACCCAGTGTTGACACGTGACAAGACGCTCCTCGGGGCGCGTCTTGCTTGGGCTTCTCTCATGGAGGCCCTCAGTCAGACTCATTGTTGATATGTGGCAAGACGCTCCTCGGGGCGCGTCTTGCTTGGGCCTCTCTCCTGGAGGCGCTCAGTCAGACCGAGTGCTGACATGTGGCAAGACGCTCCTCGGGACGCTTCTTGCTTGGGCTTCTCTCATGGAGGCCCTCAGTCAGACCCATTGTTGATATGTGGCAAGACGCTCCTCGGGGCGAGTCTTGCTTGGGCCTCTCTCCTGGAGGTGCTCAGTCAGACCCAGTGTTGACATGGTGCAAGACGCTCCTCGGGGCGCGTCTTGCTTGGGCTTCTCTCTTGGAGGCCCTCAGTCAGACCCATTGTTGACATGTGGCAAGACGCTCCTCGGGGCGCGTCTTGCTTGGGCTTCTCTCCTGGAGGCCCTCAGTCAGACCCATTGTTGACATGTGGCAAGACGCTCCTCGGGGCGCGTCTTGCTTGGGCCTCTCTCCTGGAGGCGCTCAGTCAGACCGAGTGCTGACATAAGGCAAGACGCTCCTCGGGGCGCGTCTTGCTGGGGCCTCTCTCCTGGAGGCGCTCAGTCAGACCCAGTGCTTACATGTGGCAAGACGCTCCTCGGGGCGCGTCTTGCTTGGGCCTCTCTCCTGGAGGCGCTCAGTCAGACCCAGTGGTGACATGTGGCAAGACGCTCCTCGGGGCGCGTCTTGCTTGGGCTTCTCTCATGGAGGCCCTCAGTCAGACCCATTGTTGATATGTGGCAAGACGCTCCTCGGGGCGCGTCTTGCTTGGGCCTCTCTCCTGGAGGCGCTCAGTCAGAGCGAGTGCTGACACGTGGCAAGACGCTCCTCGGGGCGCGTCTTGCTTGGGCTTCTCTCCTGGAGGCCCTCAGTCAGACCCATTGTTGACATGTGGCAAGACACTCCTCGGGACGCGTCTTGCTTGGGCTTTTCTCCTGGAGGCCCTCAGTCAGACTCATTGTTGACATGTGGCAAGACACTCCTCGGGACGCGTCTTGCTTGGGCCTCTCTCCTGGAGGCGCTCAGTCAGACCGAGTGCTGACATAAGGCAAGACGCACCTCGGGGCGCGTCTTGCTGGGGCCTCTCTCCTGAAGGCGCTCAGTCAGACCCAGTGCTTACATGTGGCAAGACGCTCCTCGGGGCGCGTCTTGCTTGGGCTTCTCTCATGGAGGCCCTCAGTCAGACCCATTGTTGATATGTGGCAAGACGCTCCTCGGGGCGCGTCTTGCTTGGGCCTCTCTCCTGGAGGCGCTCAGTCAGACCGAGTGCTGACATGTGGCAAGACGCTCCTCGGGGCGCGTCTTGCTTGGGCCTCTCTCCTGGAGACGCTCAGTCAGACCCAGTGTTGACACGTGACAAGACGCTCCTCGGGGCGCGTCTTGCTTGGGCTTCTCTCCTGGAGGCCCTCAGTCAGACCCATTGTTTACATGTGGCAAGACGCTCCTCGGGGCGCATCTTGCTTGGGCCTCTCTCCTGAAGGGGCTCAGTCAGACCCAGTGTTGACATGGTGCAAGACGCTCCTCGGGGCACGTCTTGCTTGGGCTTCTCTCTTGGAGGCCCTCAGTCAGACCCATTGTTGACATGTGGCAAGACGCTCCTCGGGGCGCGTCTTGCTTGGGCTTCTCTCCTGGAGGCACTCAGTCAGACCCATTGTTGACATGTGGCAAGACGCTCCTCCGGGCGCGTCTTGCTTGGGCCTCTCTCCTGGAGGCGCTCAGTCAGACCGAGTGCTGACATAAGGCAAGACGCTCCTCGGGGCGCGTCTTGCTGGGGCCTCTCTCCTGGAGGCGCTCAGTCAGACCCAGTGCTTACATGTGGCAAGACGCTCCTCGGGGCGCGTCTTGCTGGGGCTTCTCTCCTGGAGGCGTTCAGTCAGACCGAGTGCTGACATGTGGCAAGACACTCCTCGGGACGCGTCTTGCTTGGGCTTCTCTCCTGGAGGCCCTCAGTCAGACTCATTGTTGACATGTGGCAAGACGCTTCTCGGGGTGCGTCTTGCTTGGGCCTCTCTCCTGGAGGTGCTCAGTCAGACTGAGTGCTAACATGTGGCAAGACCCTCCTCGGGGCGCGTCTTGCTTGGGCTTCTCTCCTGGAGGCCCTCAGTCAGACCCATTGTTGACATGTGGCAAGACGCTCCTCGGGGCGCGTCTTGCTTGGGCCTCTCTCCTGGAGGCGCTCAGTCAGACCGAGTGCTGACATAAGGCAAGACGCTCCTCGGGGCGCGTCTTGCTTGGGCCTCTCTCCTGGAGGCCCTCAGTCAGACCCATTGTTGACATGTGGCAAGACGCTCCTCCGGGCGCGTCTTGCTGGGGCTTCTCTCCTAGAGGCGTTCAGTCAGACCGTGTGCCGACATGTGGCAAGACGCTCCTCGGGACGCGTCTTGCTTGGGCTTCTCTCCTCGAGGCCCTCAGTCAGACTCATTGTTGACATGTGGCAAGACGCTCCTCGGGGCGCGTCTTGCTTGGGCCTCTCTCCTGGAGGCGCTCAGTCAGACCGAGTGCTGACATAAGGCAAGATGATCCTCGGGGCGCGTCTTGCTGGGGCCTCTCTCCTGGAGGCGCTCAGTCAGACCCAGTGCTTACATGTGGCAAGACGCTCCTCGGGGCGCGTCTTGCTTGGGCCTCTCTCCAGGAGGCGCTCAGTCAGACTCAGTGGTGACATGTGACAAGACGCTCCTCGGGGCGCGTCTTGCTTGGGCTTCTCTCATGGAGGCCCTCAGTCAGACCCATTGTTGATATGTGGCAATACGCTCCTCGGGGCGCGTCTTGCTGGGGCTTCTCTCCTAGAGGCGTTCAGTCAGACCGAGTGCCGACATGTGGCAAGACGCTCCTCGGGACGCGTCTTGCTTGGGCTTCTCTCCTTGAGGCCCTCAGTCAGACTCATTGTTGACATATGGCAAGACGCTCCTCGGGGCGCGTTTTGCTTGGGCCTCTCTCCTGGAGGCGCTCAGTCAGACCCAGTGGTGAACTGTGACAAGACGCTCCTCGGGGCGCGTCTTGCTTGGGCCTCTCTCCTGGAGGCGCTCAGTCAGACCCAGTGGTGACATGTGACAAGACGCTCCTCGGGGCGCGTCTTGCTTGGGCTTCTCTCATGGAGGCCCTCAGTCAGACCCATTGTTGATATGTGGCAAGACGCTCCTCGGGGCGCGTCTTGCTTGGGCCTCTCTCCTGGAGGCCCTCAGTCAGACCGAGTGCTGACATAAGGCAAGACGCACGTCGGGGCGCGTCTTGCTGGGGCCTCTCTCCTGAAGGCGCTCAGTCAGACCCAGTGCTTACATGTGGCAAGACGCTCCTCGGGGCGCGTCTTGCTGGGGCTTCTCTCCTGGAGGCGTTCAGTCAGACCGAGTGCTGACATGTGGCAAGACACTCCACGGGACGCGTCTTAGTTGGGCTTCTCTCCTGGAGGCCCTCAGTCAGACTCATTGTTGACATGTGGCAAGACGCTCCTCGGGGCCCGTCTTGCTTGGGCCTCTCTCCTGGAGGCGCTCAGTCAGACCCAGTGGTGACATGTGGCAAGACGCTCCTCGGGGCGCGTCTTGCTTGGGCCTCTCTCCTGGAGACGCTCAGTCAGACCCAGTGTTGACACGTGACAAGACGCTCCTCGGGGCGCGTCTTGCTTGGGCTTCTCTCATGGAGGCCCTCAGTCAGACCCATTGTTGATATGTGGCAAGACGCTCCTCGGGGCGCGTCTTGCTTGGGCCTCTCTCCTGGAGGCGCTCAGTCAGACCTAGTGCTGACATGTGGCAAGACGCTCCTCGGGGCGCTTCTTGCTTGGGCTTCTCTCATGGAGGCCCTCAGTCAGACCCATTGTTGATATGTGGCAAGATGCTCCTCGGGGCGAGTCTTGCTTGGGCCTCTCTCCTGGAGGTGCTCAGTCAGACCCAGTGTTGACATGGTGCAAGACGCTCCTCGGGGCGCGTCTTGCTTGGGCTTATCTCTTGGAGGCCCTCAGTCAGACCCATTGTTGACATGTGGCAAGACGCTCCTCGGGGCGCGTCTTGCTTGGGCCTCTCTCCTGGAGGCGCTCAGTCAGACCGAGTGCTGACATAAGGCAAGACGCTCCACGGGGCGCGTCTTGCTGGGGCCTCTCTCCTGGAGGCGCTCAGTCAGACCCAGTGCTTACATGTGGCAAGACGCTCCTCGGGGCGCGTCATGCTTGGGCCTCTCTCCTGGAGGCGCTCAGTCAGACCCAGTGGTGACATGTGGCAAGATGCTCCTCGGGGCGCGTCTTGCTTGGGCCTCTCTCCTGGAGACGCTCAGTCAGACCCAGTGTTGACACGTGACAAGACGCTCCTCGGGGCGCGTCTTGCTTGGGCTTCTCTCCTGGAGGCCCTCAGTCAGACCCATTGTTTACATGTGGCAAGACGCTCCTCGGGGCACATCTTGCTTGGGCCTCTCTCCTGAAGGGGCTCAGTCAGACCCAGTGTTGACATGGTGCAAGACGCTCCTCGGGGCGCGTCTTGCTTGGGCTTCTCTCCTGGAGGCACTCAGTCAGACCCATTGTTGACATGTGGCAAGACGCTCCTCGGGGCGCGTCTTGCTTGGGCTTCTCTCCTGGAGGCACTCAGTCAGACCCATTGTTGACATGTGGCAAGACGCTCCTCGGGGCGCGTCATGCTTGGGCCTCTCTCCTGGAGGCGCTCAGTCAGACCCAGTGGTGACATGTGGCAAGATGCTCCTCGGGGCGCGTCTTGCTTGGGCCTCTCTCCTGGAGACGCTCAGTCAGACCCAGTGTTGACACGTGACAAGACGCTCCTCGGGGCGCGTCTTGCTTGGGCTTCTCTCCTGGAGGCCCTCAGTCAGACCCATTGTTTACATGTGGCAAGACGCTCCTCGGGGCACATCTTGCTTGGGCCTCTCTCCTGAAGGGGCTCAGTCAGACCCAGTGTTGACATGGTGCAAGACGCTCCTCGGGGCGCGTCTTGCTTGGGCTTCTCTCCTGGAGGCACTCAGTCAGACCCATTGTTGACATGTGGCAAGACGCTCCTCGGGGCGCGTCTTGCTTGGGCTTCTCTCCTGGAGGCACTCAGTCAGACCCATTGTTGACATGTGGCAAGACGCTCCTCGGGGCGCGTCTTGCTTGGGCCTCTCTCCTGGAGGCGCTCAGTCAGACCGAGTGCTGACATAAGGCAAGACGCTCCTCGGGGCGCGTCTTGCTGGGGCCTCTCTCCTGGAGGCGCTCAGTCAGACCCAGTGCTTACATGTGGCAAGACGCTCCTCGGGGCGCGTCTTGCTGGGGCTTCTCTCCTGGAGGCGTACAGTCAGACCGAGTGCTGACATGTGGCAAGACACTCCTCGGGACGCGTCTTGCTTGGGCTTCTCTCCTGGAGGCCCTCAGTCAGACTCATTGTTGACATGTGGCAAGACGCTTCTCGGGGTGCGTCTTGCTTGGGCCTCTCTCCTGGAGGTGCTCAGTCAGACTGAGTGCTAACATGTGGCAAGACCCTCCTCGGGGCGCGTCTTGCTTGGGCTTCTCTCCTGGAGGCCCTCAGTCAGACCCATTGTTGACATGTGGCAAGACGCTCCTCGGGGCGCGTCTTGCTTGGGCCTCTCTCCTGGAGGCGCTCAGTCAGACCGAGTGCTGACATAAGGCAAGACGCTCCTCGGGGCGCGTCTTGCTTGGGCCTCTCTCCTGGAGGCCCTCAGTCAGACCCATTGTTGACATGTGGCAAGACGCTCCTCGGGGCGCGTCTTGCTTGGGCCTCTCTCCTGGAGGCGCTCAGTCAGACCGAGTGCTGACATAAGGCAAGATGCTCCTCGGGGCGCGTCTTGCTGGGGCCTCTCTCCTGGAGGCGCTCAGTCAGACCCAGTGCTTACATGTGGCAAGACGCTCCTCGGGGCGCGTCTTGCTTGGGCCTCTCTCCTGGAGGCGCTCAGTCAGACCGAATGCTGACATAAGGCAAGACGCTCCTCGGGGCGCGTCTTGCTTGGGCCTCTCTCCTGGAGGCCCTCAGTCAGACCCATTGTTGATATGTGGCAAGACGCTCCTCGGGGCGCGTCTTGCTGGGGCTTCTCTCCTAGAGGCGTTCAGTCAGACCGAGTGCCGACATGTGGCAAGACGCTCCTCGGGACGCGTCTTGCTTGGGCTTCTCTCCTCGAGGCCCTCAGTCATACTCATTGTTGACATGTGGCAAGACGCTCCTCGGGGCGCGTCTTGCTTGGGCCTCTCTCCTGGAGGCGCTCAGTCAGACCGAGTGCTGACATAAGGCAAGATGATCCTCGGGGCGCGTCTTGCTGGGGCCTCTCTCCTGGAGGCGCTCAGTCAGACCCAGTGCTTACATGTGGCAAGACGCTCCTCGGGGCGCGTCTTGCTGGGGCTTCTCTCCTAGAGGCGTTCAGTCAGACCGAGTGCCGACATGTGGCAAGACGCTCCTCGGGACGCGTCTTGCTTGGGCTTCTCTCCTCGAGGCCCTCAGTCATACTCATTGTTGACATGTGGCAAGACGCTCCTCGGGGCGCGTCTTGCTTGGGCCTCTCTCCTGGAGGCGCTCAGTCAGACCGAGTGCTGACATAAGGCAAGATGATCCTCGGGGCGCGTCTTGCTGGGGCCTCTCTCCTGGAGGCGCTCAGTCAGACCCAGTGCTTACATGTGGCAAGACGCTCCTCGGGGCGCGTCTTGCTTGGGCCTCTCTCATGGAGGCCCTCAGTCAGACCCATTGTTGATATGTGGCAATACGCTCCTCGGGGCGCGTCTTGCTGGGGCTTCTCTCCTAGAGGCGTTCAGTCAGACCGAGTGCCGACATGTGGCAAGACGCTCCTCGGGACGCGTCTTGCTGGGGCTTCTCTCCTCGAGGCCCTCAGTCAGACTCATTGTTGACATGTGGCAAGACGCTCCTCGGGGCGCGTTTTGCTTGGGCCTCTCTCCTGGAGGCGCTCAGTCAGACCCAGTGGTGAAATGTGACAAGACGCTCCTCGGGGCGCGTCTTGCTTGGGCCTCTCTCCTGGAGGCGCTCAGTCAGACCCAGTGGTGACATGTGACAAGACGCTCCTCGGGGCGCGTCTTGCTTGGGCTTCTCTCATGGAGGCCCTCAGTCAGACCCATTGTTGATATGTGGCAAGACGCTCCTCGGGGCGCGTCTTGCTTGGGCCTCTCTCCTGGAGGCGCTCAGTCAGACCGAGTGCTGACATGTGGCAAGATGCTCCTCGGGGCGCGTCTTGCTTGGGCTTCTCTCATGGAGGCCCTCAGTCAGACTCATTGTTGATATGTGGCAAGACGCTCCTCGGGGCGAGTCTTGCTTGGGCCTCTCTCCTGGAGGTGCTCAGTCAGACCCAGTGTTGACATGGTGCAAGACGCTCCTCGGGGCGCGTCTTGCTTGGGCTTCTCTCTTGGAGAACCTCAGTCAGGCCCATTGTTGACATGTGGCAAGACGCTCCTCGGGGCGCGTCTTGCTTGGGCTTCTCTCCTGGAGGCCCTCAGTCAGACCCATTGTTGACATGTGGCAAGACGCTCCTCGGGGCGCGTCTTGCTTGGGCCTCTCTCCTGGAGGCGCTCAGTCAGACCGAGTGCTGACATAAGGCAAGACGCTCCTCGGGGCGCGTCTTGCTGGGGCCTCTCTCCTGGAGGAGCTCAGTCAGACCCAGTGCTTACATGTGGCAGGACGATCCTCGGGGCGCGTCTTGCTGGGGCTTCTCTCCT
Source organism: Nothobranchius furzeri (assembly GCF_043380555.1). Lineage (NCBI taxonomy): Eukaryota > Metazoa > Chordata > Actinopteri > Cyprinodontiformes > Nothobranchiidae > Nothobranchius > Nothobranchius furzeri. The sequence continues at coordinate 366,151 of NW_027223055.1, read as the reverse complement.
GGAGGCGTTCAGTCGGACAGAGTGCTGACATGTGGCAAGACACTCCTCGGGACGCGTCTTGCTTGGGCTTCTCTCCTGGAGGCCCTCATTCAGACTCATTGTTGACATGTGGCAAGACGCTTCTCAGGGTGCGTCTTGCTTGGGCCTCTCTCCTGGAGGCGCTCAGTCAGACCCAGTGGTGACATGTGGCAAGACGCTCCTCGGGGCGCGTCTTGCTTGGGCCTCTCTCTTGGAGACGCTCAGTCAGACCCAGTGTTGACACGTGACAAGACGCTCCTCGGGGCGCGTCTTGCTTGGGCTTCTCTCATGGAGGCCCTCAGTCAGACCCATTGTTGATATGTGGCAAGACGCGTCTCGGGGTAAATCTTGCTTGGGCCTCTATCCTGGAGGCGCTCAGTCAGACCGAGTGCTAACATGTGGCAAGACGCTCCTCGGGGCGCGTCTTGCTTGGGCTTCTCTCCTGGAGGCCCTCAGTCAGACCCATTGTTGACATGTTTCAAGACGCTCCTCGGGGCGCGTCTTGCTTGGGCCTCTCTCCTGGAGGTGCTCAGTCAGACCGAGTGCTGACATAAGGCAAGACGCTCCTCGGGGCGCGTCTTGCTGGGGCCTCTCTCCTGGAGGCGCTCAGTCAGACCCAGTGCTTACATGTGGCAAGACGCTCCTCGGGGCGCGTCTTGCTGGGGCTTCTCTCCTGGAGGCGTTCAGTCAGACCGAGTGCTGACATGTGGCAAGACACTCCTCGGGACGCGTCTTGCTTGGGCTTCTCTCCTGGAGGCCCTCAGTCAGACTCATTGTTGACATGTGGCAAGACGCTTCTCGGGGCGCGTCTTGCTTGGGCTTCTCTCATGGAGGCCCTCAGTCAGACCCATTGTTGATATGTGGCAAGACGCTCCTCCGGGCGCGTCTTGCTTGGGCCTCTCTCCTGGAGGCGCTCAGTCAGACCGAGTGCTGACATGTGGCAAGACGCTCCTCGGGGCGCGTCTTGCTTGGGCTTCTCTCCTGGAGGCCCTCAGTCAGACCCATTGTTTACATGTGGCAAGACGCTCCTCGGGGCGCATCTTGCTTGGGCCTCTCTCCTGGAGGCCCTCTGTCAGCCCCAGTGTTGACATGTGGCAAGACGCTCCTCGGGGCGCGTCTTGCTTGGGCTTCTCTCCTGGAGGCGCTCAGTGTGACCCAGTGGTGACATGTGGCAAGACGCTCCTCGGGGCGCATCTTGCTTGGGCCTCTCTCCTGGAGACGCTCAGTCAGACCCAGTTTTGACACGTGACAAGACGCTCCTCGGGGCGCGTCTTGCTTGGGCTTCTCTCATGGAGGCCCTCAGTCAGACCCATAGTTGATATGTGGCAAGACGCTCCTCGGGGCGCGTCTTGCTTGGGCCTCTCTCCTGGAGGCGCTCAGTCAGACCGAGTGCTGACATGTGGCAAGACACTCCTCGGGGCGCGTCTTGCTTGGGCTTCTCTCATGGAGGCCCTCAGTAAGACCCATTGTTGATATGTGGCAAGACGCTCCTCGGGGCGAGTCTTGCTTGGGCCTCTCTCCTGGAGGTGCTCAGTCAGACCCAGTGTTGACATGGTGCAAGACGCTCCTCGGGGCGCGTCTTGCTTGGGCTTCTCTCTTGGAGGCCCTCAGTCAGACCCATTGTTAACATGTGGCAAGACGCTCCTCGGGGCGCGTCTTGCTTAGGCTTCTCTCCTGGAGGCCCTCAGTCAGACCCATTGTTGACATGTGGCAAGACGCTCCTCGGGGCGCATCTTGCTTGGGCCTCTCTCCTGGAGGCGCTCAGTCAGACCGAGTGCTGACATAAGGCAAGACGCTCCTCGGGGAGCGTCTTGCTGGGGCCTCTCTCCTGGAGGCGCTTAGTCAGACCCAGTGCTTACATGTGGCAAGACGCTCCTCGGGGCGCGTCTTGCTTGGGCCTCTCTCCTGGAGGCGCTCAGTCAGACCCAGTGGTGACTTGTGGCAAGATGCTCCTCGGGGCGCGTCTTGCTTGGGCCTCTCTCCTGGAGACGCTCAGTCAGACCCAGTGTTGACACGTGACAAGACGCTCCTCGGGGCGCGTCTTGCTTGGGCTTCTCTCATGGAGGCCCTCAGTCAGACCCATTGTTGATATGTGGCAAGACGCTCCTCGGGGCGCGTCTTGCTTGGGCTTCTCTCCTGGAGGCCCTCAGTCAGACCCATTGTTTACATGTGGCAAGACGCTCCTCGGGGCGCATCTTGCTTTGGCCTCTCTCCTGGAGGTGCTCAGTCAGACCCAGTGTTGACATGGTGCAAGACGCTCCTCGGGGCGCATCTTGCTTTGGCCTCTCTCCTGGAGGTGCTCAGTCAGACCTAGTGTTGACATGGTGCAAGACGCTCCTCGGGGCGCGTCTTGCTTGGGCTTCTCTCTTGGAGGCCCTCAGTCAGACCCATTGTTGACATGTGGCAAGACGCTCCTCGGGGCGCGTCTTGCTTGGGCTTCTCTCCTGGAGGCCCTCAGTCAGACCCATTGTTGACATGTGGCAAGATGCTCCTCGGGGCGCGTCTTGCTTGGGCTTCTCTCCTGGAGGCCCTCAGTCAGACCCATTGTTGACATGTTTCAAGACGATCCTCGGGGCGCGTCTTGCTTGGGCCTCTCTCCTGGAGGTGCTCAGTCAGACCCAGTGTTGACATGGTGCAAGACGCTCCTCGGGGCGCATCTTGCTTTGGCCTCTCTCCTGGAGGTGCTCAGTCAGACCCAGTGTTGACATGGTGCAAGACGCTCCTCGGGGCGCGTCTTGCTTGGGCTTCTCTCTTGGAGGCCCTCAGTCAGACCCATTGTTGACATGTGGCAAGACACTCCTCGGGGCGCGTCTTGCTTGGGCTTCTCTCCTGGAGGCCCTCAGTCAGACCCATTGTTGACATGTGGCAAGACGCTCCTCGGGGCGCGTCTTGCTTGGGCTTCTCTCCTGGAGGCCCTCAGTCAGACCCATTGTTGACATGTTTCAAGACGATCCTCGGGGCGCGTCTTGCTTGGGCCTCTCTCCTGGAGGCGCTCAGTCAGACCGAGTGCTGACATAAGGCAAGACGCTCCTCGGGGCGCGTCTTGCTGGGGCCTCTCTCCTGGAGGCGCTCAGTCAGACCCAGTGCTTACATGTGGCAAGACGCTCCTCGGGGCGCGTCTTGCTGGGGCTTCTCTCCTGGAGGCGTTCAGTCAGACCGAGTGCTGACATGTGGCAAGACACTCCTCGGGACGCGTCTTGCTTGGGCTTCTCTCCTGGAGGCCCTCAGTCAGACTCATTGTTGACATGTGTCAAGACGCTTCTCGGGGTGCGTCTTGCTTGGGCCTCTCTCCTGGAGGCGCTCAGTCAGACCGAGTGCTAACATGTGGCAAGTCGCTCCTCGGGGCGCGTCTTGCTTGGGCTTCTCTCCTGGAGGCCCTCAGTCAGACTCATTGTTGACATGTGGCAAGACGCTCCTCGGGGCGCGTCTTGCTTGGGCCTCTCTCCTGGAGGCGCTCAGTCAGACCGAGTTCTGACATAAGGCAAGACGCTCCTCGGGGCGCGTCTTGCTTGGGCCTCTCTCCTGGAGGCCCTCAGTCAGACCCATTGTTAATATGTGGCAAGACGCTCCTCGGGGCGCGTCTTGCTGGGGCTTCTCTCCTAGAGGCGTTCAGTCAGACCGAGTGCCGACATGTGGCAAGACGCTCCTCGGGACGCGTCTTGCTTGGGCTTCTCTCCTCGAGGCCCTCAGTCAGACTCATTGTTGACATGTGGCAAGACGCTCCTCGGGGCGCGTCTTGCTTGGGCCTCTCTCCTGGAGGCGCTCAGTCAGACCGAGTGCTGACATAAGGCAAGATGCTCCTCGGGGCGCGTCTTTTTGGGGCCTCTCTCCTGGAGGCGCTCAGTCAGACCCAGTGTTGACATGGTGCAAGACGCTCCTCGGGGCGCATCTTGCTTGGGCTTCTCTCTTGGAGAACCTCAGTCAGACCCATTGTTGACATGTGGCAAGACGCTCCTCGGGGCGCGTCTTGCTTGGGCTTCTCTCCTGGAGGACCTCAGTCAGACCCATTGTTGACATGTGGCAAGACGCTCCTCGGGGCGCGTCTTGCTTGGGCCTCTCTCCAGGAGGCGCTCAGTCAGACTCAGTGGTGACATGTGACAAGACGCTCCTCGGGGCGCGTCTTGCTTGGGCTTCTCTCATGGAGGCCCTCAGTCAGACCCATTGTTGATATGTGGCAATACGCTCCTCGGGGCGCGTCTTGGTGGGGCTTCTCTCCTAGAGGCGTTCAGTCAGACCGAGTGCCGACATGTGGCAAGACGCTCCTCGGGACGCGTCTTGCTTGGGCTTCTCTCCTCGAGGCCCTCAGTCACACTCATTGTTGACATGTGGCAAGACGCTCCTCGGGGCGCGTTTTGCTTGGGCCTCTCTCCTGGAGGCGCTCAGTCAGACCCAGTGGTGACATGTGACAAGACGCTCCTCGGGGCGCGTCTTGCTTGGGCTTCTCTCATGGAGGCCCTCAGTCAGACCCAGTGCTTACATGTGGCAGGACGATCCTCGGGGCGCGTCTTGCTGGGGCTTCTCTCCTGGAGGCGTTCAGTCAGACAGAGTGCTGACATGTGGAAAGACACTCCTCGGGACGCGTCTTGCTTGGGCTTCTCTCCTGGAGGCCCTCATTCAGACTCATTGTTGACATGTGGCAAGACGCTTCTCGGGGTGCGTCTTGCTTGGGCCTCTCTCCTGGAGGCGCTCAGTCAGACCCAGTGGTGACATGTGGCAAGACGCTCCTCGAGGCGCGTCTTGCTTGGGCCTCTCTCTTGGAGACGCTCAGTCAGACCCAGTGTTGACACGTGACAAGACGCTCCTCGGGGCGCGTCTTGCTTGGGCTTCTCTCATGGAGGCCCTCAGTCAGACCCATTGGTGATATGTGGCAAGACGCTCCTCGGGGCGAGTCTTGCTTGGGCCTCTCTCCTGGAGGCGCTCAGTCAGACCGAGTGCTGACATAAAGCAAGACGCTCCTCGGGGCGCGTCTTGCTGGGGCCTCTCTCCTGGAGGCGCTCAGTCAGACCCAGTGCTTACATGTGGCAAGACGCTCCTCGGGGCGCGTCTTGCTTGGGCCTCTCTCCTGGAGGCGCTCAGTCAGACCCAGAGGTGACATGTGGCAAGACGCTCCTCGGGGCGCGTCTTGCTTCGGCCTCTCTCCTGGAGACGCTCAGTCAGACCCAGTGTTGACACGTGACAAGACGCTCCTCGGGGCGCGTCTTGCTTGGGCTTCTCTCATGGAGGCCCTCAGTCAGACCCATTGTTGATATGTGGCAAGACGCTCCTCGGGGCGCGTCTTGCTTGGGCCTCTCTCCTGGAGGCGCTCAGTCAGACCGAGTGCTGACATGTGGCAAGACGCTCCTCGGGGCGCGTCTTGCTTGGGCTTCTCTCCTGGAGGCCCTCAGTCAGACCCATTGTTTACATGTGGCAAGACGCTCCTCGGGGCGCATCTTGCTTGGGCCTCTCTCCTGGAGGCCCTCTGTCAGCCCCAGTGTTGACGTGTGTCAAGACGCTCCTCGGGGTGCGTCTTGCTTGGGCCTCTCTCCTGGAGGCGCTCAGTCAGACCGAGTCCTGACACGTGGCAAGACGCTCCTCGGGGCGCGTCTTGCTTGGGCTTCTCTCTTGGAGAACCTCAGTCAGACCCATTGTTGACATGTGGCAAGACGCTCCTCGGGGCGCGTCTTGCTTGGGCTTCTCTCCTGGAGGCCCTCAGTCAGACCCATTGTTGACATGTGGCAAGACGCTCCTCGGGGCGCGTCTTGCTTGGGCTTCTCTCCTGGAGGACCTCAGTCAGACCCATTGTTGACATGTGGCAAGACGCTCCTCGGGGCGCGTCTTGCTTGGGCCTCTCTCCAGGAGGCGCTCAGTCAGACTCAGTGGTGACATGTGACAAGACGCTCCTCGGGGCGCGTCTTGCTTGGGCTTCTCTCATGGAGGCCCTCAGTCAGACCCATTGTTGATATGTGGCAATACGCTCCTCGGGGCGCATCTTGCTGGGGCTTCTCTCCTAGAGGCGTTCAGTCAGACCGAGTGCCGACATGTGGCAAGACGCTCCTCGGGACGCGTCTTGCTTGGGCTTCTCTCCTCGAGGCCCTCAGTCAGACTCATTGTTGACATGTGGCAAGACGCTCCTCGGGGCGCGTTTTGCTTGGGCCTCTCTCCTGGAGGCGCTCAGTCAGACCCAGTGGTGACATGTGGCAAGACGCTCCTCGGGGCGCGTCTTGCTTGGGCCTCTCTCCTGGAGGCGCTCAGTCAGACCGAGTGCTGACATGGTGCAAGACGCTCCTCGGGGCGCGTCTTGCTTGGGCTTCTCTCTTGGAGAACCTCAGTCAGGCCCATTGTTGACATGTGGCAAGACGCTCCTCGGGGCGCGTCTTGCTTGGGCTTCTCTCCTGGAGGCCCTCAGTCAGACCCAATTTTGACATGTGGCAAGACGCTCCTCGGGGCGCGTCTTGCTTGGGCCTCTCTCCTGGAGGCGCTCAGTCAGACCGAGTGCTGACATAAGGCAAGACGCTCCTCGGGGCGCGTCTTGCTGGGGCCTCTCTCCTGGAGGAGCTCAGTCAGACCCAGTGCTTACATGTGGCAGGACGATCCTCGGGGCGCGTCTTGCTGGGGCTTCTCTCCTGGAGGCGTTCAGTCAGACAGAGTGCTGACATGTGGCAAGACACTCCTCGGGACGCGTCTTGCTTGGGCTTCTCTCCTGGAGGCCCTCATTCAGACTCATTGTTGACATGTGGCAAGACGCTTCTCGGGGTGCGTCTTGCTTGGGCCTCTCTCCTGGAGGCGCTCAGTCAGACCCAGTGGTGACATGTGGCAAGACGCTCCTCGGGGCGCGTCTTGCTTGGGCCTCTCTCTTGGAGACGCTCAGTCAGACGCAGTGTTGACACGTGACAAGACGCTCCTCGGGGCGCGTCTTGCTTGGGCTTCTCTCATGGAGGCCCTCAGTCAGACCCATTGTTGATATGTGGCAAGACGCGTCTCGGGGTGCATCTTGCTTGGGCCTCTATCCTGGAGGCGCTCAGTCAGACCAAGTGCTAACATGTGGCAAGACGCTCCTCGGGGCGCGTCTTGCTTGGGCTTCTCTCATGGAGGCCCTCAGTCAGACCCATTGTTGATATGTGGCAAGACGCTCCTCGGGGCGAGTCTTGCTTGGGCCTCTCTCCTGGAGGCGCTCAGTCAGACCGAGTGCTGACATAAAGCAAGACGCTCCTCGGGGCGCGTCTTGCTGGGGCCTCTCTCCTGGAGGCGCTCAGTCAGACCCAGTGCTTACATGTGGCAAGACGCTCCTCGGGGCGCGTCTTGCTTGGGCCTCTCTCCTGGAGGCGCTCAGTCAGACCCAGAGGTGACATGTGGCAAGACGCTCCTCGGGGCGCGTCTTGCTTCGGCCTCTCTCCTGGAGACGCTCAGTCAGACCCAGTGTTGACACGTGACAAGACGCTCCTCGGGGCGCGTCTTGCTTGGGCTTCTCTCATGGAGGCCCTCAGTCAGACCCATTGTTGATATGTGGCAAGACGCTCCTCGGGGCGCGTCTTGCTTGGGCCTCTCTCCTGGAGGCGCTCAGTCAGACCGAGTGCTGACATGTGGCAAGACGCTCCTCGGGGCGCGTCTTGCTTGGGCTTCTCTCCTGGAGGCCCTCAGTCAGACCCATTGTTTACATGTGGCAAGACGCTCCTCGGGGCGCATCTTGCTTGGGCCTCTCTCCTGGAGGCCCTCTGTCAGCCCCAGTGTTGACGTGTGTCAAGACGCTCCTCGGGGTGCGTCTTGCTTGGGCCTCTCTCCTGGAGGCGCTCAGTCAGACCGAGTGCTGACACGTGGCAAGACGCTCCTCGGGGCGCGTCTTGCTTGGGCTTCTCTCCTGGAGGCCCTCAGTCAGACCCATTGTTGACATGTGGCAAGACGCTTCTCGGGGTGCGTCTTGCTTGGGCCTCTCTCCTGGAGGCGCTCAGTCAGACCGAGTGCTGACATAAAGCAAGACGCTCCTCGGGGCGCGTCTTGCTTGGGCCTCTCTCCTGGAGGCGCTCAGTCAGACCCAGAGGTGACATGTGGCAAGACGCTCCTCGGGGCGCGTCTTGCTTCGGCCTCTCTCCTGGAGACGCTCAGTCAGACCCAGTGTTGACACGTGACAAGACGCTCCTCGGGGCGCGTCTTGCTTGGGCTTCTCTCATGGAGGCCCTCAGTCAGACCCATTGTTGATATGTGGCAAGACGCTCCTCGGGGCGCGTCTTGCTTGGGCCTCTCTCCTGGAGGCGCTCAGTCAGACCGAGTGCTGTCATGTGGCAAGACGCTCCTCGGGGCGCGTCTTGCTTGGGCTTCTCTCCTGGAGGCCCTCAGTCAGACCCATTGTTTACATGTGGCAAGACGCTCCTCGGGGCGCATCTTGCTTGGGCCTCTCTCCTGGAGGCCCTCTGTCAGCCCCAGTGTTGACGTGTGTCAAGACGCTCCTCGGGGTGCATCTTGCTTGGGCCTCTCTCCTGGAGGCGCTCAGTCAGACCGAGTGCTGACACGTGGCAAGACGCTCCTCGGGGCGCGTCTTGCTTGGGCTTCTCTCCTGGAGGCCCTCAGTCAGACCCATTGTTGACATGTGGCAAGACACTCCTCGGGACGCGTCTTGCTTGGGCTTCTCTCCTGGAGACCCTCAGTCAGACTCATTGTTGACATGTGGCAAGACACTCCTCGGGACGCGTCTTGCTTGGGCCTCTCTCCTGGAGGCGCTCAGTCAGACCGAGTGCTGACATAAGGCAAGACGCACCTCGGGGCGCGTCTTGCTGGGGCCTCTCTCCTGGAGGCGCTCAGTCAGACCCAGTGCTTACATGTGGCAAGACGCTCCTCGGGGCGCGTCTTGCTGGGGCTTCTCTCCTGGAGGCGTTCAGTCGGACCGAGTGCTGACATGTGGCAAGACACTCCTCGGGACTCATCTTAGTTGGGCTTCTCTCCTGGAGGCCCTCAGTAGGACTCATTGTTGACATGTGGCAAGACGCTCCTCGGGGCGCGTCTTGCTTGGGCCTCTCTCCTGGAGGCGCTCAGTCAGACCCAGTGTTGACATGTGGCAAGACTCTCCTCGGGGCGCGTCTTGCTTGGGCCTCTCTCCTGGAGGTGCTCAGTCAGACCCAGTGTTGACATGTGACAAGACGCTCCTCGGGGCGCGTCTTGCTTGGGCTTCTCTCATGGAGGCCCTCAGTCAGATCCATTGTTGATATGTGGCAAGACGCTCCTCGGGGCGAGTCTTGCTTGGGCCTCTCTCCTGGAGGTGCTCAGTCAGACCCAGTGTTGACATGGTGCAAGACGCTCCTCGGGACGCGTCTTGCTTGGGCTTCTCTCTTGGAGGCCCTCAGTCAGACCCATTGTTGACATGTGGCAAGACGCTCCTCGGGGCGCATCTTGCTTGGGCCTCTCTCCTGGAGGCCCTCTGTCAGCCCCAGTGTTGACATGTGTCAAGACGCTCCTCGGGGTGCGTCTTGCTTGGGCCTCTCTCCTGGAGTCGCTCAGTCAGACCGAGTGCTGACATGTGGCAAGACGCTCCTCGGGGCGCGTCTTGCTTGGGCTTCTCTCATGGAGGCCCTCAGTCAGACCCATTGTTGATATGTGGCAAGACGCTCCTCGGGGCGATTCTTGCTTGGGCCTCTCTCCTAGAGGTGCTCAGTCAGACCCAGTGTTGACATGGTGCAAGACGCTCCTCGGGGCGCATCTTGCTTGGGCTTCTCTCTTGGAGGCCCTCAGTCAGACCCATTGTTTACATGTGGCAAGACGCTCCTCGGGGCGCATCTTGCTTGGGCCTCTCTCCTGGAGGCCCTCTGTCAGCCCCAGTGTTGACATGTCAAGACGCTCCTCGGGGTGCGTCTTGCTTGGGCCTCTCTCCTGGAGTCGCTCAGTCAGACCGAGTGCTGACATGTGGCAAGACGCTCCTCGGGGCGCGTCTTGCTTGGGCTTCTCTCCTGGAGGCCCTCAGTCAGACCCATTGTTGACATGTGGCAAGACGCTCCTCGGGGCGCGTCTTGCTTGGGCCTCTTTCCTGGAGGCGCTCAGTCAGACCGAGTGCTGACATAAGGCAAGACGCTCCTCGGGGCGCGTCTTGCTGGGGCCTCTCTCCTGGAGGCGCTCAGTCAGACCCAGTGCTTACATGTGGCAAGACGCTCCTTGGGGCGTGTCTTGCTGGGGCTTCTCTCCTGGAGGCGTTCAGTCAGACCGAGTGCTGACATGTGGCAAGACGCTCCTCGGGGCGCGTCTTGCTTGGGCTTCTCTCCTGGAGGCGTTCAGTCAGAACGAGTGCTGACATGTGGTAAGACGCTCCTCGGGGCGCGTCTTGCTGGGGCTTCTCTCCTGGAGGCGCTCAGTCAGAGCCAGTGCTTACATCTGGCAAGACGCTCCTCGGGGCGCGTCTTGCTTGGGCCTCTCTCCTGGAGGCGCTCAGTCAGACCCAGTGCTGACATGTGGCAAGACGCTCCTCGGGGCGCGTCTTGCTTGGGCCTCTCTCCTGGAGACGCTCAGTCAGACCCAGTGTTGACACGTGGCAAGACGCTCCTCGGGGCGCGTCTTGCTTGGGCTTCTCTCCTGGAGGCCCTCAGTCAGACCCATTGTTTACATGTGGCAAGACGCTCCTTTGGGCGCATCTTGCTTGGGCTTCTCTCCTGGAGGCCCTCAGTCAGACCCATTGTTGACATGTGGCAAGACGCTCCTCGGGGCGCGTCTTGCTTGGGCCTCTCTCCTGGAGGCGCTCAGTCAGACCGAGTGCTGACATGTGGCAAGACGCTCCTCGGGGCACGTCTTGCTTGGGCTTCTCTCCTGGAGGCCCTCAGTCAGACCCATTGTTTACATGTGGCAAGACGCTCCTTTGGGCGCATCTTGCTTGGGCTTCTCTCCTGGAGGCCCTCAGTCAGACCCATTGTTGACATGTGGCAAGACGCTCCTCGGGGCGCGTCTTGCTTGGGCCTCTCTCCTGGAGGCGCTCAGTCAGACCGAGTGCTGACATAAGGCAAGACGCTCCTCGGGGCGCGTCTTGCTGGGGCCTCTCTCCTGGAGGCGCTCAGTCAGACCCAGTGCTTACATGTGGCAAGACGCTCCTCGGGGCGCGTCTTGCTGGGGCTTCTCTCCTGGAGGTGTTCAGTCAGACCGAGTGCTGACATGTGGCAAGACGCTCCTCGGGACGCGTCTTGCTTGGGCTTCTCTCCTGGAGGCCCTCAGTCAGACTCATTGTTGACCTGTGGCAAGACGCTCCTCGGGGCGCGTCTTGCTTGGGCCTCTCTCCTGGAGGCGCTCAGTCAGACCCAGTGGTGACATGTGGCAAGACGCTCCTCGGGGCGCGTCTTGCTTGGGCCTCTCTCCTGGAGGCGCTCAGTCAGACCCAGTGGTGACATGTGACAAGACGCTCCTCGGGGCGCGTCTTGCTTGGGCTTCTCTCATGGAGGCCCTCAGTCAGATCCATTGTTGATATGTGGCAAGACGCTCCTCGGGGCGCATCTTGCTTGGGCCTCTCTCCTGGAGGAGCTCAGTCAGACCGAGTGCTGACATGTGGCAAGACGCTCCTCGGGGCGCGTCTTGCTGGGGCCTCTCTCCTGGAGGCGCTCAGTCAGACCGAGTGCTGACATGTGGCAAGACGCTCCTCGGGGCGCGTCTTGCTTGGGCTTCTCTCCTGGAGGCCCTCAGTCAGACCCATTGTTTACATGTGGCAAGACGCTCCTCGGGGCGCATCTTGCTTGGGCCTCTCTCCTGGAGGCCCTCTGTCAGCCCCAGTGTTGACATGTGTCAAGACGCTCCTCGGGGCGAGTCTTGCTTGGGCCTCTCTCCTGGAGGTGCTCAGTCAGACCCAGTGTTGACATGGTGCAAGACGCTCCTCGGGGTGCGTCTTGCTTGGGCTTCTCTCTTGGAGGCCCTCAGTCAGACCCATTGTTGACATGTGGCAAGACGCTCCTCGGGGCGCGTCTTGCTTGGGCTTCTCTCCTGGAGGCCCTCAGTCAGACCCATTGTTGACATGTGACAAGACGCTCCTCGGGGCGCGTCTTGCTTGGGGCCTCTCTCCTGGAGGCGCACAGTCAGACAGAGTGCTGACATGTGGCCAGACGCTCCTCGGGGCGCGTCTTGCTGGGGCTTCTCTCCTGGAGGCGCTCAGTCAGACCCAGTGTTGACATGTGACAAGACGCTCCTCGGGGCGCGTCTTGCTGGGGCTTCTCTCCTGGAGGTGCTCAGTCAGACCGAGTGCTGACATGTGGCAAGACGCTCCTCGGGGCGCGTCTTGCTTGGGCCTCTCTCCTGGAGGCGCACAGACAGACAGAGTGCTGACATGTGGCAAGACGCTCCTCGGGGCGCGTCTTGCTTGGGCTTCTCTCCTGGAGGCGCTAAGTCAGACCCAGTGGTGACATGTGGCAAGACGCTCCTCGGGGCGCGTCTTGCTTGGGCCTCTCTCCTGGAGGCGCTAAGTCAGACCCAGTGGTGACATGTGGCAAGACGCTCCTCGGGGCGCGTCTTGCTTGGGCCTCTCTCCTGGAGATGCTCAGTCAGACCCAGTGTTGACACGTGGCAAGACGCTCCTCGGGGCGCGTCATGCTTGGGGCCTCTCTCCTGGAGGCGCACAGTCAGACAGAGTGCTGACATGTGGCCAGACGCTCCTCGGGGCGCGTCTTGCTGGGGCTTCTCTCCTGCAGGCGCTCAGTCAGACCCAGTGTTGACATGTGACAAGACGCTCCTCGGGGCGCGTCTTGCTGGGGCTTCTCTCCTGGAGGCGTTCAGTCAGACCGAGTGCTGACATGTGGCAAGACGCTCCTCGGGGCGCGTCTTGCTTGGGCCTCTCTCCTGGAGGCGCACAGACAGACAGAGTGCTGACATGTGGCAAGACGCTCCTTGGGGCGCGTCTTGCTTGGGCTTCTCTCCGGGAGGCCCTAAGTTCAGACCCATTGTTGACATGTGGCAAGACGCTCCTTGGGGCGCTTCTTGCTTGGACCTCTCTCCTGGAGGCGCTCAGTCAGACCGAGTGCTGACATGCAGCAAAACGCTCCTCAGGGCGCGTCTTGCTTGGGCTTCTCTCCTGGAGGCCCTCAGTCAGACCCACTGTTGACATGTGGCAAGACGCTCCTCGGGGCGCATCTTGCTTGGGCCTCTCTCCTGGAGGCGCTCAGTCAGACCGAGTGCTGACATGTGGCAAGACACTCCTCGGGGCGCGTCTGGCTTGGGCTTCTCTCCTGGAGGCCCTCAGTCAGACTCATTGTTGACATGTGGCAAGACGCTCCTCGGGGCGCGTCTTGCTTGGGCCTCTCTCCTGGAGGCCCTCTGTCAGACCCAGTGTTGACATGTGGCAAGACGCTCCTCGGGGCGTGTCTTGCTTGGGCCTCTCTCCTGGAGGTGCTCAGTCAGACCCAGTGTTGACATGTGGCAAGACTCTCCTCGGGGCGCGTCTTGCTTGGGCCTCTCTCCTGGAGGTGCTCAGTCAGACCCAGTGTTGACATGTGACAAGACGCTCCTCGGGGCGCGTCTTGCTTGGGCTTCTCTCATGGAGGCCCTCAGTCAGATCCATTGTTGATATGTGGCAAGACGCTCCTCGGGGCGCGTTTTCCTTGGGCCTCTCTCCTGGAGGAGCTCAGTCAGACCGAGTGCTGACATGTGGCAAGACGCTCCTCGGGGCGCGTCTTGCTGGGGCTTCTCTCCTGGAGGCGTTCAGTCAGACCGAGTGCTGACATGTGGCAAGACGCTCCTCGGGGCGCGTCTTGCTTGGGCTTCTCTCCTGGAGGCCCTCAGTCAGACCCATTGTTTACATGTGGCAAGACGCTCCTCGGGGCGCATCTTGCTTGGGCCTCTCTCCTGGAGGCCCTCTGTCAGCCCCAGTGTTGACATGTGTCAAGACGCTCCTCGGGGCAAGTCTTGCTTGGGCCTCTCTCCTGGAGGTGCTCAGTCAGACCCAGTGTTGACATGGTGCAAGACGCTCCTCGGGGCGCGTCTTGCTTGGGCTTCTCTCTTGGAGGCCCTCAGTCAGACCCATTGTTGACATGTGGCAAGACGCTCCTCGGGGCGCGTCTTGCTTGGGCTTCTCTCCTGGAGGCCCTCAGTCAGACCCATTGTTGACATGTGGCAAGACGCTCCTCGGGGCGCGTCTTGCTTGGGCCTCTCTCCTGGAGGCGCTCAGTCAGACCGAGTGCTGACATAAGGCAAGACGCTCCTCGGGGCGCGTCTTGATGGGGCCTCTCTCCTGGAGGCGCTCAGTCAGACCCAGTGCTTACATGTGGCAAGACGCTCCTCGGGGTGTGTCTTGCTGGGGCTTCTCTCCTGGAGGCGTTCAGTCAGACCGAGTGCTGACATGTGGCAAGGAGCTCCTCGGGGCGCGTCTTGCTTGGGCTTCTCTCCTGGAGGCGTTCAGTCAGACCGAGTGCTGACATGTGGTAAGACGCTCCTCGGGGCGCGTCTTGCTGGGGCTTCTCTCCTGGAGGCACTCAGTCAGACCCAGTGCTTACATGTGGCAAGACGCTCCTCGGGGCGCGTCTTGCTTGGGCCTCTCTCCTGGAGGCGCTCAGTCAGACCCAGTTGTGACATGTGGCAAGACGCTCCTCGGGGCACGTCTTGCTTGGGCCTCTCTCCTGGAGACGCTCAGTCAGACCCAGTGTTGACACATGGCAAGACGCTCCTCGGGGCGCGTCTTGCTTGGGGCTTCTCTCCTGGAGGCGCACAGTCAGACAGAGTGCTGACATGTGGCCAGACGCTCCTCGGGGCGCGTCTTGCTGGGGCTTCTCTCCTGGAGGCGCTCAGTCAGACCTAGTGTTGACATGTGACAAGATGCTCCTCGGGGCGCGTCTTGCTGGGGCTTCTCTCCTGGAGGCGTTCAGTCAGACTGAGTGCTGACATGTGGCAAGACGCTCCTCGGGGCGCGTCTTGCTTGGGCTTCTCTCCTGGAGGCCCTCAGTCAGACTCATTGTTGACATGTGGCAAGACGCTCCTCGGGGCGCGTCTTGCTTGGGCCTCTCTCCTGGAGGCACACAGACAGACAGAGTGCGGACATGTGGCAAGACGCTCCTCGGGGCGCGTCTTGCTTGGGCTTCTCTCCTGGAGGCCCTAAGTTCAGACCCATTGTTGACATGTGGCAAGACGCTCCTCGGGGTGCGTCTTGCTTGGGCCTCTCTCCTGGAGGCCTTCAGTCAGACCGAGTGCTGACATAAGGCAAGATGCTCCTCGGGGCGCGTCTTGCTGTGGCCTCTCTCCTGGAGGCGCTCAATCAGACCCAGTGGTGACACGTGGCAAGACGCTCCTCGGGGCGCGTCTTGCTTGGGCCTATCTCCTGGAGGCGCTCAGTCAGACCAAGTGTTGACATGTGGCAAGACGCTCCTCGGGGCGTGTCTTGCTTGGGCCTCTCTCCTGGAGGCGCTCAGTCAGACCCAGTGGTGACATGTGGCAACACGCTCCTCGAGGCGCGTATTGCTTGGGCCTCTCTCCTGGAGGCCCTCTGTCAGACCCATTGTTGACATGTGGCAAGACGCTCCTCGGGGCGAGTCTTGCTTGGGCCTCTCTCCTGGAGGTGCTCAGTCAGACCCAGTGTTGACATGGTGCAAGACTCTCCTCGGGGCGCGTCTTGCTTGGGCTTCTCTCTTGGAGGCCCTCAGTCAGACCCATTGTTGACATGTGGCAAGACGCTCCTCGGGGCGCGTCTTGCTTGGGCTTCTCTCCTGGAGGCCCTCAGTCAGACCCATTGTTGACATGTGGCAAGACGCTCCTCGGGGCGCGTCTTGCTTGGGCCTCTCTCCTGGAGGCGCTCAGTCAGACCGAGTGCTGACATAAGGCAAGATGCTCCTCGGGGCGCGTCTTGCTGGGGCCTCTCTCCTGGAGGCGCTCAGTCAGACCCAGTGCTTACATGTGGCAAGACGCTCCTCGGGGTGTGTCTTGCTGGGGCTTCTCTCCTGGAGGCGTTCAGTCAGACCGAGTGCTGACATGTGGCAAGGAGCTCCTCGGGGCGCGTCTTGCTTGGGCTTCTCTCCTGGAGGCGTTCAGTCAGACCGAGTGCTGACATGTGGTAAGACGCTCCTCGGGGCGCGTCTTGCTGGGGCTTCTCTCCTGGAGGCGCTCAGTCAGACCCAGTGCTTACATGTGGCAAGACGCTCCTCGGGGCGCGTCTTGCTTGGGCCTCTCTCCTGGAGGCGCTCAGTCAGACCCAGTGGTGACATATGGCAAGACGCTCCTCGGGGCGCGTCTTGCTTGGGCCTCTCTCCTGGAGACGCTCAGTCAGACCCAGTGTTGACACGTGGCAAGACGCTCCTCGGGGCGCGTCTTGCTTGGGGCCTCTCTCCTGGAGGCGCACAGTCAGACAGAGTGCTGACATGTGGCCAG
This sequence comes from Nothobranchius furzeri, assembly GCF_043380555.1. NCBI lineage: Eukaryota > Metazoa > Chordata > Actinopteri > Cyprinodontiformes > Nothobranchiidae > Nothobranchius > Nothobranchius furzeri. The sequence goes on along the minus strand of NW_027223055.1, from coordinate 349,861 downwards.
ACGCTCCTCGGGGCGCGTCTTGCTGGGGCTTCTCTCCTGGAGGCGCTCAGTCAGACCTAGTGTTGACATGTGACAAGATGCTCCTCGGGGCGCGTCTTGCTGGGGCTTCTCTCCTGGAGGCGTTCAGTCAGACTGAGTGCTGACATGTGGCAAGACGCTCCTCGGGGCGCGTCTTGCTTGGGCTTCTCTCCTGGAGGCCCTCAGTCAGACTCATTGTTGACATGTGGCAAGACGCTCCTCGGGGCGCGTCTTGCTTGGGCCTCTCTCCTGGAGGCACACAGACAGACAGAGTGCGGACATGTGGCAAGACGCTCCTCGGGGCGCGTCTTGCTTGGGCTTCTCTCCTGGAGGCCCTAAGTTCAGACCCATTGTTGACATGTGGCAAGACGCTCCTTGGGGCGCGTCTTGCTTGGGCCTCTCTCCTGGAGGCGCTCAGTCAGACCGAGTGTTGACATGTGGCAAGACTCTCCTCGGGGCGCGTCTTGCTTGGGCCTCTCTCCTGGAGGTGCTCAGTCAGACCCAGTGTTGACATGTGGCAAGACGCTCCTCGGGGCGCGTCTTGCTTGGGCTTCTCTCCTGGAGGCCCTCAGTCAGACCCATTATTTACATGTGGCAAGACGCTCCTCGGGGCGCATCTTGCTTGGGCCTCTCTCCTGGAGGCGCTCAGACAGACGGAGTGCTGACATGTGGCAAGACGCTCCTCGGGGCGCGTCTTGCTGGGCCTTCTCTCCTGGAGGCGCTCAGTCAGACCCAGTGTTGACATGTGGCAAGACGCTCCTCGGGGTGCGTCTTGCTTGGGCCTCTCTCCTGGAGGCCTTCAGTCAGACCGAGTGCTGACATAAGGCAAGATGCTCCTCGGGGCGCGTCTTGCTGTGGCCTCTCTCCTGGAGGCGCTCAATCAGACCCAGTGGTGACACGTGGCAAGACGCTCCTCGGGGCGCGTCTTGCTTGGGCCTATCTCCTGGAGGCGCTCAGTCAGACCAAGTGTTGACATGTGGCAAGACGCTCCTCGGGGCGTGTCTTGCTTGGGCCTCTCTCCTGGAGGCGCTCAGTCAGACCCAGTGGTGACATGTGGCAACACGCTCCTCGAGGCGCGTATTGCTTGGGCCTCTCTCCTGGAGGCCCTCTGTCAGACCCATTGTTGACATGTGGCAAGACGCTCCTCGGGGCGCGTCTTGCTTGGGCCTCTCTCCTGGAGGCCCTCAATCAGACCCAGTGTTGACACGTGGTAAGACGCTCCTCGGGGCGCGTCTTGCTTGGGCCTATCTCCTGGAGGCGCTCAGTCAACCCAGTGCTGACATGTGGCAAGACGCTCCTCGGGGCGCGTCTTGCTGGGCCTTCTCTCCTGGAGGCGCTCAGTCAGACCCAGTGTTGACATGTGACAAGACGCGCCCCGAGGAGCGTCTTGCTTGGGCCTCTCTCCTGGAGGCCCTCTGTCAGACCCATTGTTGACATGTGGCAAGACGCTCCTCGGGGTGCGTCTTGCTTGGGCCTCTCTCCTGGAGGCCTTCAGTCAGACCGAGTGCTGACATAAGGCAAGATGCTCCTCGGGGCGCGTCTTGCTGTGGCCTCTCTCCTGGAGGCGCTCAATCAGACCCAGTGGTGACACGTGGCAAGACGCTCCTCGGGGCGCGTCTTGCTTGGGCCTATCTCCTGGAGGCGCTCAGTCAGACCAAGAGTTGACATGTGGCAAGACGCTCCTCGGGGCGTGTCTTGCTTGGGCCTCTCTCCTGGAGGCGCTCAGTCAGACCCAGTGGTGACATGTGGCAACACGCTCCTCGAGGCGCGTATTGCTTGGGCCTCTCTCCTGGAGGCCCTCTGTCAGACCCATTGTTGACATGTGGAAAGACGCTCCTCGGGGCGCGTCTTGCTTGGGCCTCTCTCCTGGAGGCCCTCAATCAGACCCAGTGTTGACACGTGGTAAGACGCTCCTCGGGGCGCGTCTTGCTTGGGCCTCTCTCCTGGAGGCGCTCAGTCAGACTGAGTAGTGACATGTGGCAAGACGCTCCTCGGGGCGCGTCTTGCTTGGGCCTCTCTCCTGGAGGCGCTCAGTCAGACCCAGTGGTGACATGTGGCAAGACACTCCTCGGGGAGCGTCTTGCTTGGGCCTCTCTCCTGGAGGCCCTCTGTCAGCCCCATTGTTGATATGTGGCAAGACGCTCCTCGGGGCGCGTCTTGCTGGGGCTTCTCTCCTAGAGGCGTTCAGTCAGACCGAGTGCCGACATGTGGCAAGACGCTTCTCGGGACGCGTCTTGCTTGGGCTTCTCTCCTTGAGGCCCTCAGTCAGACTCATTGTTGACATGTGGCAAGACGCTCCTCGGGGCGCGTTTTGCTTGGGCCTCTCTCCTGGAGGCGCTCAGTCAGACCCAGTGGTGACATGTGGCAAGACGCTCCTCGGGGCGCATCTTGCTTGGGCCTCTCTCCTGGAGGCGCTCAGTCAGACCCAGTGGTGACATGTGACAAGACGCTCCTCGGGAAGCGTCTTGCTTGGGCTTCTCTCATGGAGGCCCTCAGTCAGACCCATTGTTGATATGTGGCAAGACGCTCCTCGGGGCGAGTCTTGCTTGGGCCTCTCTCCTGGAGGTGCTCAGTCAGACCCAGTGTTGACATGGTGCAAGACGCTCCTCGGGGCGCGTCTTGCTTGGGCTTCTCTCTTGGAGGCCCTCAGTCAGACCCATTGTTGACATGTGGCAAGACGCTCCCCGGGGCGCGTCTTGCTTGGGCTTCTCTCCTGGAGGCCCTCAGTCAAACCCATTGTTGACATGTGGCAAGACGCTCCTCGGGGCGCGTCTTGCTTGGGCCTCTCTCCTGAATGCGCTCAGTCAGACCGAGTGCTGACATAAGGCAAGACGCTCCTCGGGGCGCGTCTTGCTTGGGCCTCTCTCTTGGAGGCGCTCAGTCAACCCAGTGGTGACATGTGGCAAGACGCTCCTCGGGGCGCGTCTTGCTTGGGCCTCTCTCCTGGAGAGGCTCAGTTAGGACCAGTGTTGACACGTGACAAGACGCTCCTTGGGGCGTGTCTTGCTTGGGCTTCTCTCAAGGAGGCCCTCAGTCAGACCCATTGTTGATATGTGGCAAGACGCTCCTCGGGGCGCGTCTTGCTTGGGCCTCTCTCCTGGAGGCGCTCAGTCAGACCGAGTGCTGACATAAGGCAAGACGCTCCTCGGGGCGCGTCTTGCTGGGGCCTCTCTCCTGGAGGCGCTCAGTCAGACCCAGTGCTTACATGTGGCAAGACGCTCCTCGGGGCGCGTCTTGCTTGGGCCTCTCTCTTGGAGGCGCTCAGTCAACCCAGTGGTGACATGTGGCAAGACGCTCCTCGGGGCGCGTCTTGCTTGGGCCTCTCTCTTGGAGGCGCTCAGTCAACCCAGTGGTGACATGTGGCAAGACGCTCCTCGGGGCGCGTCTTGCTTGGGCCTCTCTCCTGGAGAGGCTCAGTCAGGACCAGTGTTGACACGTGACAAGACACTCCTCGGTGCGGGTCTTGCTGGGGCTTCTCTCCTAGAGGCGTTCAGTCAGACCGAGTGCCGACATGTGGCAAGACGCTTCTCGGGACGCGTCTTGCTTGGGCTTCTCTCCTGGAGGCCCTCAGTCAGACTCATTGTTGGCATGTGGCAAGACGCTCCTCGGGGCGCGTCTTGCTTGGGCTTCTCTCCTGGAGGCCCTCAGTCAGACCCATTGTTTACATGTGGCAAGACGCTCCTCGGGGCGCGTCTTGCTTGGGCTTCTCTCCTGTAGGCCCTCAGTCAGACCCATTGTTTACATGTGGCAAGACGCTCCTCGGGGCGCATCTTGCTTGGGCCTCTCTCCTGGAGGCCCTGTGTCAGCCCCAGTGTTGACATGTGTCAAGACGCTCCTCGGGGCGCGTCTTGCTGGGGCCTCTCTCCTGGAGGCGCTCAGTCAGACCCAGTGCTTACATGTGGCAAGACGCTCCTCGGGGCGCGTCTTGCTGGGGCTTCTCTCCTGGAGGCGTTCAGTCAGACCGAGTGCTGACATGTGGCAAGACGCTCTTCGGGGCGCGTCTTGCTTGGGCTTCTCTCCTGGAGGCGTTCAGTCAGACCGAGTGCTGACATGTGGTAAGACGCTCCTCGGGGCGCGTTTTGCTTGGGCCTCTCTCCTGGAAGCGCTCAGTCAGACCCAGTGGTGACATGTGGCAAGACCCTCCTCGGGGCGCGTCTTGCTTGGGCCTCTCTCCTGGAGACGCTCAGTCAGACCCAGTGTTGACACGTGGCAATACGCTCCTCGGGGCGCGTCTTGCTTGGGCCTCTCTCCTGGAGGCTCTCAGTCAGACCCAGTGGTGACATGTGGCAAGACGCTCCTCGGGGCGCGTCTTGCTTGGGCTTCTCTCATGGAGGCCCTCAGTCAGACCCATTGTTGATATGTGGCAAGACGCTCCTCGGGGCGCGTCTTGCTTGGGCCTCTCTCCTGGAGGCGCTTAGTCAGACCCAGTGGTGACATGTGGCAAGACGCTCTTCGGGGCGCGTCTTGCTTGGGCCTCTCTCCTGGAGATGCTCAGTCAGACCCAGTGTTGACACGTGACAAGGCGCTCCTCGGGGCGCGTCTTGCTTGGGCTTCTCTCATGGAGGCCCTCAGTCAGACCCATTGTTGATATGTGGCAAGACGCTCCTCGGGGCGCGTCTTGCTTAGGCCTCTCTCCAGGAGGCGCTCAGTCAGACCGAGTGCTGACATGTGGCAAGACGCTCCTTGGGGCGCATCTTGCTTGGGCCTCTCTCCTGGAGGCCCTCTGTCAGCCCCAGTGTTGACATGTGTCAAGACGCTCCTCGGGGTGCGTCTTGCTTGGGCCTCTCCCCTGGAAGCGCTCAGTCAGACCGAGTGCTGACATGTGGCAAGACGCTCCTCGGGGCGCGTCTTGCTTGGGCTTCTCTCCTGGAGGCCCTCAGTCAGACCCATTGTTGACAAGTGGCAAGACGCTCCTCGGGGCGTGTCTTGCTTGGGCTTCTCTCCTGGAGGCCCTCAGTCAGACCCATTGTTTACATGTGGCAAGACGCTCCTCGGGGCGCGTCTTGCTTGGGCTTCTCTCCTGTAGGCCCTCAGTCAGACCCATTGTTTACATGTGGCAAGACGCTCCTCGGGGCGCATCTTGCTTGGGCCTCTCTCCTGGAGGCCCTGTGTCAGCCCCAGTGTTGACATGTGTCAAGACGCTCCTCGGGGCGCGTCTTGCTGGGGCCTCTCTCCTGGAGGCGCTCAGTCAGACCCAGTGCTTACATGTGGCAAGACGCTCCTCGGGGCGCGTCTTGCTGGGGCTTCTCTCCTGGAGGCGTTCAGTCAGACCGAGTGCTGACATGTGGCAAGACGCTCTTCGGGGCGCGTCTTGCTTGGGCTTCTCTCCTGGAGGCGTTCAGTCAGAACGAGTGCTGACATGTGGTAAGACGCTCCTCGGGGCGCGTCTTGCTTGGGCCTCTCTCCTGGAAGCGCTCAGTCAGACCCAGTGGTGACATGTGGCACGACCCTCCTCGGGGAGCGTCTTGCTTGGGCCTCTCTCCTGGAGACGCTCAGTCAGACCCAGTGTTGACACGTGGCAATACGCTCCTCGGGGCGCGTCTTGCTTGGGCCTCTCTCCTGGAGGCTCTCAGTCAGACCCATTGTTGATATGTGGCAAGACGCTCCTCGGGGCGCGTCTTGCTTGGGCTTCTATCCTGGAGGCCCTCAGTCAGACCCATTGTTTACATGTGGCAAGACGCTCCTTTGGGCGTGTCTTGCTTGGGCCTCTTTCCTGGAGGTGCTCAGTCAGACCGAGTGCTGACATGTGGCAAGACGCTCCTCGGGGGGCGTCTTGCTGGGGCTTCTCTCCTGGAGGCGTTCAGTCAGACCGAGTGCTGACATGTGGCAAGACGCTCCTCGGGGCGCGTCTTGCTTGGGCTTCTCTCCTGGAGGCCCTCAGTCAGACTCATTGTTGACATGTGGCAAGATGCTCCTCGGGGCGCGTCCTGCTTGGGGCCTCTCTCCTGGAGGCGCACAGTCAGACAGAGTGCTGACATGTGGCCAGACGCTCCTCGGGGCGCGTCTTGCTGGGGCTTCTCTCCTGGAGGCGCTCAGTCAGACCCAGTGTTGACATGTGACAAGACGCTCCTCGGGGCGCGTCTTGCTGGGGCTTCTCTCCTGGAGGCGTTCAGTCAGACCGAGTGCTGACATGTGGCAAGACGCTCCTCGGGGCGCGTCTTGCTTGGGCTTCTCTCCTGGAGGCCCTCAGTCAGACTCATTGTTGACATGTGGCAAGACTCTCCTCGGGGCGCGTCTTGCTTGGGCCTCTCTCCTGGAGGCGCTCAGTCAGACCGAGTGCTAACATGTGGCAAGACGCTCCTCGGGGCGCGTCTTGCTTGGGCTTCTCTCATGGAGGCCCTCAGTCAGACCCATTGTTGATATGTGGCAAGACGCTCCTCGGGGCGAGTCTTGCTTGGGCCTCTCTCCTGGAGGTGCTCAGTCAGACCCAGTGTTGACATGGTGCAAGACGCTCCTCGGGGCGCGTCTTGCTTGGGCTTCTCTCTTGGAGGCCCTCAGTCAGACCCATTGTTGACATGTGGCAAGACGCTCCTCGGGGCGCGTCTTGCTTGGGCTTTTCTCCTGGAGGCCCTCAGTCAGACCCATTGTTGACATGTGGCAAGACGCTCCTCGGGGCGCGTCTTGCTTGGGCCTCTCTCCTGGAGGCGCTCAGTCAGACCGAGTGCTGACATAAAGCAAGACGCTCCTCGGGGCGCGTCTTGCTGGGGCCTCTCTCCTGGAGGCGCTCAGTCAGACCCAGTGCTTACATGTGGCAAGACGCTCCTCGGGGCGCGTCTTGCTTGGGCCTCTCTCCTGGAGGCGCTCAGTCAGACCCAGTGGTGACATGTGGCAAGACGCTCCTCGGGGCGCGTCTTGCTTGGGCCTCTCTCCTGGAGACGCTCAGTCAGACCCAGTGTTGACACGTGACAATACGCTCCTCGGGGCGCGTCTTGCTTGGGCCTCTCTCCTGGAGGCTCTCAGTCAGACCCATTGTTGATATGTGGCAAGACGCTCCTCGGGGCGCGTCTTGCTTGGGCTTCTATCCTGGAGGCCCTCAGTCAGACCCATTGTTTACATGTGGCAAGACGCTCCTTTGGGCGTGTCTTGCTTGGGCCTCTTTCCTGGAGGTGCTCAGTCAGACCGAGTGCTGACATGTGGCAAGACGCTCCTCGGGGGGCGTCTTGCTGGGGCTTCTCTCCTGGAGGCGTTCAGTCAGACCGAGTGCTGACATGTGGCAAGACGCTCCTCGGGGCGCGTCTTGCTTGGGCTTCTCTCCTGGAGGCCCTCAGTCAGACTCATTGTTGACATGTGGCAAGATGCTCCACGGGGCGCGTCCTGCTTGGGGCCTCTCTCCTGGAGGCGCACAGTCAGACAGAGTGCTGACATGTGGCCAGACGCTCCTCGGGGCGCGTCTTGCTGGGGCTTCTCTCCTGGAGGCGCTCAGTCAGACCCAGTGTTGACATGTGACAAGACGCTCCTCGGGGCGCGTCTTGCTGGGGCTTCTCTCCTGGAGGCGTTCAGTCAGACCGAGTGCTGACATGTGGCAAGACGCTCCTCGGGGCGCGTCTTGCTTGGGCTTCTCTCCTGGAGGCCCTCAGTCAGACTCATTGTTGACATGTGGCAAGACTCTCCTCGGGGCGCGTCTTGCTTGGGCCTCTCTCCTGGAGGCGCTCAGTCAGACCGAGTGCTAACATGTGGCAAGACGCTCCTCGGGGCGCGTCTTGCTTGGGCTTCTCTCATGGAGGCCCTCAGTCAGACCCATTGTTGATATGTGGCAAGACGCTCCTCGGGGCGAGTCTTGCTTGGGCCTCTCTCCTGGAGGTGCTCAGTCAGACCCAGTGTTGACATGGTGCAAGACGCTCCTCGGGGCGCGTCTTGCTTGGGCTTCTCTCTTGGAGGCCCTCAGTCAGACCCATTGTTGACATGTGGCAAGACGCTCCTCGGGGCGCGTCTTGCTTGGGCTTTTCTCCTGGAGGCCCTCAGTCAGACCCATTGTTGACATGTCGCAAGACGCTCCTCGGGGCGCGTCTTGCTTGGGCCTCTCTCCTGGAGGCGCTCAGTCAGACCGAGTGCTGACATAAAGCAAGACGCTCCTCGGGGCGCGTCTTGCTGGGGCCTCTCTCCTGGAGGCGCTCAGTCAGACCCAGTGCTTACATGTGGCAAGACGCTCCTCGGGGCGCGTCTTGCTTGGGCCTCTCTCCTGGAGGCGCTCAGTCAGACCCAGTGGTGACATGTGGCAAGACGCTCCTCGGGGCGCGTCTTGCTTGGGCCTCTCTCCTGGAGACGCTCAGTCAGACCCAGTGTTGACACGTGACAAGATGCTCCTCGGGGCGCGTCTTGCTTGGGCTTCTCTCATGGAGGCCCTCAGTCAGACCCATTGTTGATATGTGGCAAGACGCTCCTCGGGGCGCGTCTTGCTTGGGCCTCTCTCCTGGAGGCCCTCAGTCAGACCCATTGTTTACATGTGGCAAGACGCTCCTCGGGACGCGTCTTGCTTGGGCCTCTCTCCTGGAGGCGCTCAGTCAGACCGAGTGCTGACATAAGGCAAGACGCTCCTCGGGGTGCGTCTTGCTTGGGCCTCTTTCCTGGAGGCGCTCAGTCAGACCAGGTGCTTACATGTGGCAAGACGCTCCTCGGGGCGCGTCTTGCTTGGGCCTCTCTCCTGGAGGCGCTCAGTCAGACCCAGTGGTGACATGTGGCAAGACGCTCTTCGGGGCGCGTCTTGCTTGGGCCTCTCTCCTGGAGATGCTCAGTCAGACCCAGTGTTGACACGTGACAAGGCGCTCCTCGGGGCGCGTCTTGCTTGGGCTTCTCTCATGGAGGCCCTCAGTCAGACCCATTGTTGATATGTGGCAAGACGCTCCTCGGGGCGCGTCTTGCTTGGGCCTCTCTCCTGGAGGCGCTCAGTCAGACCGAGTGCTGACATGTGGCAAGACGCTCCTTGGGGCGCATCTTGCTTGGGCCTCTCTCCTGGAGGCCCTCTGTCAGCCCCAGTGTTGACATGTGTCAAGACGCTCCTCGGGGTGCGTCTTGCTTGGGCCTCTCTCCTGGAAGCGCTCAGTCAGACCGAGTGCTGACATGTGGCAAGACGCTCCTCGGGGCGCGTCTTGCTTGGGCTTCTCTCCTGGAGGCCCTCAGTCAGACCCATTGTTGACATGTGGCAAGACGCTCCTCGGGGCGCGTCTTGCTTGGGCTTCTCTCCTGGAGGCCCTCAGTCAGACCCATTGTTTACATGTGGCAAGACGCTCCTCGGGGCGCGTCTTGCTTGGGCTTCTCTCCTGTAGGCCCTCAGTCAGACCCATTGTTTACATGTGGCAAGACGCTCCTCGGGGCGCATCTTGCTTGGGCCTCTCTCCTGGAGGCCCTGTGTCAGCCCCAGTGTTGACATGTGTCAAGACGCTCCTCGGGGCGCGTCTTGCTGGGGCCTCTCTCCTGGAGGCGCTCAGTCAGACCCAGTGCTTACATGTGGCAAGACGCTCCTCGGGGCGCGTCTTGCTGGGGCTTCTCTCCTGGAGGCGTTCAGTCAGACCGAGTGCTGACATGTGGCAAGACGCTCTTCGGGGCGCGTCTTGCTTGGGCTTCTCTCCTTGAGGCGTTCAGTCAGACCGAGTGCTGACATGTGGTAAGACGCTCCTCGGGGCGCGTCTTGCTTGGGCCTCTCTCCTGGAAGCGCTCAGTCAGACCCAGTGGTGACATGTGGCAAGACCCTCCTCGGGGCGCGTCTTGCTTGGGCCTCTCTCCTGGAGACGCTCAGTCAGACCCAGTGTTGACACGTGGCAATACGCTCCTCGGGGCGCGTCTTGCTTGGGCTTTTCTCCTGGAGGCCCTCAGTCAGACCCATTGTTGACATGTCGCAAGACGCTCCTCGGGGCGCGTCTTGCTTGGGCCTCTCTCCTGGAGGCGCTCAGTCAGACCGAGTGCTGACATAAAGCAAGACGCTCCTCGGGGCGCGTCTTGCTGGGGCCTCTCTCCTGGAGGCGCTCAGTCAGACCCAGTGCTTACATGTGGCAAGACGCTCCTCGGGGCGCGTCTTGCTTGGGCCTCTCTCCTGGAGGCGCTCAGTCAGACCCAGTGGTGACATGTGGCAAGACGCTCCTCGGGGCGCGTCTTGCTTGGGCCTCTCTCCTGGAGACGCTCAGTCAGACCCAGTGTTGACACGTGACAAGATGCTCCTCGGGGCGCGTCTTGCTTGGGCTTCTCTCATGGAGGCCCTCAGTCAGACCCATTGTTGATATGTGGCAAGACGCTCCTCGGGGCGCGTCTTGCTTGGGCCTCTCTCCTGGAGGCCCTCAGTCAGACCCATTGTTTACATGTGGCAAGACGCTCCTCGGGGCGCATCTTGCTTGGGCCTCTCTCCTGGAGGCCCTCTGTCAGCCCCAGTGTTGACATGTGTCAAGACGCTCCTCGGGGTGCGTCTTGCTTGGGCCTCTTTCCTGGAGGCGCTCAGTCAGACCGAGTGCTGACATGTGGCAAGACAATCCTCGGGGCGTGTCTTGCTTGGGCTTCTCTCCTGGAGGCCCTCAGTCAGACCCATTGTTGACATGTGGCAAGACACTCCTCGGGACGCGTCTTGCTTGGGCTTCTCTCCTGGAGGCCCTCAGTCAGACTCATTGTTGACATGTGGCAAGACACTCCTCGGGACGCGTCTTGCTTGGGCCTCTCTCCTGGAGGCGCTCAGTCAGACCGAGTGCTGACATAAGGCAAGACGCACCTCGGGGCGCGTCTTGCTGGGGCCTCTCTACTGGAGGCGCTCAGTCAGACCAGGTGCTTACATGTGGCAAGACGCTCCTCGGGGCGCGTCTTGCTTGGGCCTCTCTCCTGGAGGCGCTCAGTCAGACCCAGTGGTGACATGTGGCAAGACGCTCTTCGGGGCGCGTCTTGCTTGGGCCTCTCTCCTGGAGATGCTCAGTCAGACCCAGTGTTGACACGTGACAAGGCGCTCCTCGGGGCGCGTCTTGCTTGGGCTTCTCTCATGGAGGCCCTCAGTCAGACCCATTGTTGATATGTGGCAAGACGCTCCTCGGGGCGCGTCTTGCTTGGGCCTCTCTCCTGGAGGCGCTCAGTCAGACCGAGTGCTGACATGTGGCAAGACGCTCCTTGGGGCGCATCTTGCTTGGGCCTCTCTCCTGGAGGCCCTCTGTCAGCCCCAGTGTTGACATGTGTCAAGACGCTCCTCGGGGTGCGTCTTGCTTGGGCCTCTCTCCTGGAAGCGCTCAGTCAGACCGAGTGCTGACATGTGGCAAGACGCTCCTCGGGGCGCGTCTTGCTTGGGCTTCTCTCCTGGAGGCCCTCAGTCAGACCCATTGTTGACATGTGGCAAGACGCTCCTCGGGGCGCGTCTTGCTTGGGCTTCTCTCCTGGAGGCCCTCAGTCAGACCCATTGTTTACATGTGGCAAGACGCTCCTCGGGGCGCGTCTTGCTTGGGCTTCTCTCCTGTAGGCCCTCAGTCAGACCCATTGTTTACATGTGGCAAGACGCTCCTCGGGGCGCATCTTGCTTGGGCCTCTCTCCTGGAGGCCCTGTGTCAGCCCCAGTGTTGACATGTGTCAAGACGCTCCTCGGGGCGCGTCTTGCTGGGGCCTCTCTCCTGGAGGCGCTCAGTCAGACCCAGTGCTTACATGTGGCAAGACGCTCCTCGGGGCGCGTCTTGCTGGGGCTTCTCTCCTGGAGGCGTTCAGTCAGACCGAGTGCTGACATGTGGCAAGACGCTCTTCGGGGCGCGTCTTGCTTGGGCTTCTCTCCTTGAGGCGTTCAGTCAGACCGAGTGCTGACATGTGGTAAGACGCTCCTCGGGGCGCGTCTTGCTTGGGCCTCTCTCCTGGAAGCGCTCAGTCAGACCCAGTGGTGACATGTGGCAAGACCCTCCTCGGGGCGCGTCTTGCTTGGGCCTCTCTCCTGGAGACGCTCAGTCAGACCCAGTGTTGACACGTGGCAATACGCTCCTCGGGGCGCGTCTTGCTTGGGCCTCTCTCCTGGAGGCTCTCAGTCAGACCCAGTGGTGACATGTGGCAAGACGCTCCTCGGGGCGCGTCTTGCTTGGGCTTCTCTCATGGAGGCCCTCAGTCAGACCCATTGTTGATATGTGGCAAGACGCTCCTCGGGGCGCGTCTTGCTTGGGCTTCTATCCTGGAGGCCCTCAGTCAGACCCATTGTTTACATGTGGCAAGACGCTCCTTTGGGCGTGTCTTGCTTGGGCCTCTTTCCTGGAGGCGCTCAGTCAGACCGAGTGCTGACATGTGGCAAGACGCTCCTCGGGGGGCGTCTTGCTGGGGCTTCTCTCCTGGAGGCGTTCAGTCAGACCGAGTGCTGACATGTGGCAAGACGCTCCTCGGGGCGCGTCTTGCTTGGGCTTCTCTCCTGGAGGCCCTCAGTCAGACTCATTGTTGACATGTGGCAAGATGCTCCTCGGGGCGCGTCCTGCTTGGGGCCTCTCTCCTGGAGGCGCACAGTCAGACAGAGTGCTGACATGTGGCCAGACGCTCCTCGGGGCGCGTCTTGCTGGGGCTTCTCTCCTGGAGGCGCTCAGTCAGACCCAGTGTTGACATGTGACAAGACGCTCCTCGGGGCGCGTCTTGCTGGGGCTTCTCTCCTGGAGGCGTTCAGTCAGACCGAGTGCTGACATGTGGCAAGACGCTCCTCGGGGCGCGTCTTGCTTGGGCTTCTCTCCTGGAGGCCCTCAGTCAGACTCATTGTTGACATGTGGCAAGACTCTCCTCGGGGCGCGTCTTGCTTGGGCCTCTCTCCTGGAGGTGCTCAGTCAGACCCAGTGTTGACATGTGGCAAGACGCTCCTCGGGGCGCGTCTTGCTTGGGCCTCTCTCCTGGAGGTGCTCAGTCAGACCCAGTGTTGACATGTGGCAAGACGCTCCTCGGGGCGCGTCTTGCTTGGGCCTCTCTCCTGGAGGCCCTCTGTCAGACCCAGTGTTGACATGTGGCAAGACGCTCCTCGGGGCGCGTCTTGCTTGGGCCTCTCTCCTGGAGGTGCTCAGTCAGACCCAGTGTTGACATGTGGCAAGACTCTCCTCGGGGCGTGTCTTGCTTGGGCCTCTCTCCTGGAGGTGCTCAGTCAGACCCAGTGTTGACATGTGGCAAGACGCTCCTCGGGGCGCGTCTTGCTTGGGCTTCTCTCCTGGAGGCCCTCAGTCAGACCCATTGTTGACATGTGGCAAGACTCTCCTTGGGGTGCGTCTTGCTTGGGCCTCTCTCCTGGAGGCGCTCAGTCAGACCGAGTGCTGACATGTGGCAAGACGCTCCTCGGTGCGCGTCTTGCTTGGGCTTCTCTCCTGGAGGCCCTCAGTCAGACCCATTGTTTACATGTGGCAAGACGCTCCTCGGGGCGCATCTTGCTTGGGCCTCTCTCCTGGAGGCCCTCTGTCAGACCCATTGTTGACATGTGGCAAGACGCTCCTCGGGGCGCGTCTTGCTTGGGCCTCTCTCCTGGAGGCGCTCAGTCAGACCGAGTGCTGACATAAGGCAAGATGCTCCTCGGGGCGCGTCTTGCTGTGGCCTCTCTCCTGGAGGCGCTCAATCAGACCCAGTGGTGACACGTGGCAAGACGCTCCTCGGGGCGCGTCTTGCTTGGGCCTATCTCCTGGAGGCGCTCAGTCAGACCAAGTGTTGACATGTGGCAAGACGCTCCTCGGGGCGCGTCTTGCTTGGGCCTCTCTCCTGGAGGCGCTCAGTCAGACCCAGTGGTGAGATGTGGCAACACGCTCCTCGGGGCGCGTCTTGCTTGGGCCTCTCTCCTGGAGGCCCTCAATCAGACCCAGTGTTGACACGTGGTAAGACGCTCCTTTGGGCGTGTCTTGCTTGGGCCTCTTTCCTGGAGGCGCTCAGTCAGACCGAGTGCTGACATGTGGCAAGACACTCCTCGGGGGGCGTCTTGCTGGGGCTTCTCTCCTGGAGGCGTTCAGTCAGACCGAGTGCTGACATGTGGCAAGACGCTCCTCGGGGCGCGTCTTGCTTGGGCTTCTCTCCTGGAGGCCCTCAGTCAGACTCATTGTTGACATGTGGCAAGATGCTCCTCGGGGCGCGTCCTGCTTGGGGCCTCTCTCCTGGAGGCGCACAGTCAGACAGAGTGCTGACATGTGGCCAGACGCTCCTCGGGGCACGTCTTGCTGGGGCTTCTCTCCTGGAGGCGCTCAGTCAGACCCAGTGTTGACATGTGACAAGACGCTCCTCGGGGCGCGTCTTGCTGGGGCTTCTCTCCTGGAGGCGTTCAGTCAGACCGAGTGCTGACATGTGGCAAGACGCTCCTCGGGGCGCGTCTTGCTTGGGCTTCTCTCCTGGAGGCCCTCAGTCAGACTCATTGTTGACATGTGGCAAGACGCTCCTCGGGGCGCGTCTTGCTTGGGCCTCTCTCCTGGAGGCCCTCTGTCAGACCCAGTGTTGACATGTGGCAAGACGCTCCTCGGGGCGCGTCTTGCTTGGGCCTCTCTCCTGGAGGTGCTCAGTCAGACCCAGTGTTGACATGTGGCAAGACTCTCCTCGGGGCGTGTCTTGCTTGGGCCTCTCTCCTGGAGGTGCTCAGTCAGACCCAGTGTTGACATGTGGCAAGACGCTCCTCGGGGCGCGTCTTGCTTGGGCTTCTCTCCTGGAGGCCCTCAGTCAGACCCATTGTTGACATGTGGCAAGACTCTCCTTGGGGTGCGTCTTGCTTGGGCCTCTCTCCTGGAGGCGCTCAGTCAGACCGAGTGCTGACATGTGGCAAGACGCTCCTCGGTGCGCGTCTTGCTTGGGCTTCTCTCCTGGAGGCCCTCAGTCAGACCCATTGTTTACATGTGGCAAGACGCTCCTCGGGGCGCATCTTGCTTGGGCCTCTCTCCTGGAGGCCCTCTGTCAGACCCATTGTTGACATGTGGCAAGACGCTCCTCGGGGCGCGTCTTGCTTGGGCCTCTCTCCTGGAGGCGCTCAGTCAGACCGAGTGCTGACATAAGGCAAGATGCTCCTCGGGGCGCGTCTTGCTGTGGCCTCTCTCCTGGAGGCGCTCAATCAGACCCAGTGGTGACACGTGGCAAGACGCTCCTCGGGGCGCGTCTTGCTTGGGCCTATCTCCTGGAGGCGCTCAGTCAGACCAAGTGTTGACATGTGGCAAGACGCTCCTCGGGGCGCGTCTTGCTTGGGCCTCTCTCCTGGAGGCCCTCAATCAGACCCAGTGTTGACACGTGGTAAGACGCTCCTCGGGGCGCGTCTTGCTTGGGCCTCTCTCCTGGAGGCGCTCAGTCAGACCCAGTGGTGAGATGTGGCAACACGCTCCTCGGGGCGCGTCTTGCTTGGGCCTCTCTCCTGGAGGCCCTCAATCAGACCCAGTGTTGACACGTGGTAAGACGCTCCTCGGGGCGCGTCTTGCTTGGGCCTCTCTCCTGGAGGCGCTCAGTCAGACTGAGTAGTGACATGTGGCGTGACGCTCCTCGGGGCGCGTCTTGCTTGGGCCTCTCTCCTGGAGGCGCTCAGTCAGACCGAGTGCTGACATAA
Organism: Nothobranchius furzeri; assembly: GCF_043380555.1. Taxonomy (NCBI): domain Eukaryota; kingdom Metazoa; phylum Chordata; class Actinopteri; order Cyprinodontiformes; family Nothobranchiidae; genus Nothobranchius; species Nothobranchius furzeri. The sequence continues at coordinate 334,389 of NW_027223055.1, read as the reverse complement.
GGCAAGACGCTCCTCGGGGCGCGTCTTGCTGGGGCCTCTCTCCTGGAGGCGCTCAGTCAGACCCAGTGCTTACATGTGGCAAGACGCTCCTCGGGGCGCGTCTTGCTTGGGCCTCTCTCCTGGAGGCGCTCAGTCAGACCGAGTGCTGACATAAGGCAAGACGCTCCTCGGGGCGGTCTTGCTTGGGCCTCTCTCCTGGAGGCCCTCAGTCAGACCCATTGTTGATATGTGGCAAGACACTCCTCGGGGCGCGTCTTGCTGGGGCTTCTCTCCTAGAGGCGTTCAGTCAGACCGAGTGCCGACATGTGGCAATGTGCTCCTCGGGACGCGTCTTGCTTGGGCTTCTCTCCTCGAGGCCCTCAGTCAGACTCATTGTTGACATGTGGCAAGACGCTACTCGGGGCGCATCTTGCTTGGGCCTCTCTCCTGGAGGCGCTCAGTCAGACCGAGTGCTGACATAAGGCAAGATGCTCCCCGGGGCGCGTCTTGCTGGGGCCTCTCTCCTGGAGGCGCTCAGTCAGACCCAGTGCTTACATGTGGCAAGACGCTCCTCGGGGCGCGTCTTGCTTGGGCCTCTCTCCAGGAGGCGCTCAGTCAGACTCAGTGGTGACATGTGACAAGACGCTCCTCGGGGCACGTCTTGCTTGGGCTTCTCTCATGGAGGCCCTGAGTCAGACCCATTGTTGATATGTGGCAATACGCTCCTCGGGGCGCGTCTTGCTGGGGCTTCTCTCCTAGAGGCGTTCAGTCAGACCGAGTGCCGACATGTGGCAAGACGCTCCTCGGGACGCGTCTTGCTTGGGCTTCTCTCCTCGAGGCCCTCAGTCAGACTCATTGTTGACATGTGGCAAGACGCTCCTCGGGGCGCGTTTTGCTTGGGCCTCTCTCCTGGAGGCGCTCAGTCAGACCCAGTGGTGAAATGTGACAAGACGCTCCTCGGGGCGCGTCTTGCTTGGGCCTCTCTCCTGGAGGCGCTCAGTCAGACCCAGTGGTGACATGTGACAAGACGCTCCTCGGGGCGCGTCTTGCTTGGGCTTCTCTCATGGAGGCCCTCAGTCAGACCCATTGTTGATATGTGGCAAGACGCTCCTCGGGGCGCGTCTTGCTTGGGCTTCTCTCATGGAGGCCCTCAGTCAGACCCATTGTTGATATGTGGCAAGACGCTCCTCGGGGCGAGTCTTGCTTGGGCCTCTCTCCTGGAGGTGCTCAGTCAGACCCAGTGTTGACATGGTGCAAGACGCTCCTCGGGGCGCGTCTTGCTTGGGCTTCTCTCTTGGAGAACCTCAGTCAGACCCATTGTTGACATGTGGCAAGACGCTCCTCGGGGCGCGTCTTGCTTGGGCTTCTCTCCTGGAGGCCCTCAGTCAGACCCATTGTTGACATGTGGCAAGACGCTCCTCGGGGCGCGTCTTGCTTGGGCCTCTCTCCTGGAGGTGCTCAGTCAGACCGAGTGCTGACATAAGGCAAGACGCTCCTCGGGGCGCATCTTGCTGGGGCCTCTCTCCTGGAGGAGCTCAGTCAGACCCAGTGCTTACATGTGGCAGGACGCTCCTCGGGGCGCGTCTTGCTGGGGCTTCTCTCCTGGAGGCGTTCAGTCAGACCGAGTGCTGACATGTGGCAAGACACTCCTCGGGACGCGTCTTGCTTGGGCTTCTCTCCTGGAGGCCCTCAGTCAGACTCATTGTTGACATGTGGCAAGACGCTTCTCGGGGTGCGTCTTGCTTGGGCCTCTCTCCTGGAGGCGCTCAGTCAGACCGAGTGCTAACATGTGACAAGACGCTCCTCGGGGCGCGTCTTGCTTGGGCTTCTCTCCTGGAGGCCCTCAGTCAGACTCATTGTTGACATGTGGCAAGACGCTCCTCGGGGCGCGTCTTGCTTGGGCCTCTCTCCTGGAGGCGCTCAGTCAGACCCAGTGGTAACATGTGGCAAGACGCTCCTCGGGGCGCGTCTTGCTTGGGCCTCTCTCCTGGAGACGCTCAGTCAGACCCAGTGTTGACACGTGACAAGACGCTCCTCGGGGCGCGTCTTGCTTGGGCTTCTCTCATGGAGGCCCTCAGTCAGACCCATTGTTGATATGTGGCAAGACGCGTCTCGGGGTGCATCTTGCTTCGGCCTCTCTCCTGGAGGCGCTCAGTCAGACCGAGTGCTAACATGTGGCAAGACGCTTCTCGGGGCGCGTCTTGCTTGGGCTTCTCTCATGGAGGCCCTCAGTCAGACCCATTGTTGATATGTGGCAAGACGCTCCTCGGGGCGAGTCTTGCTTGGGCCTCTCTCCTGGAGGCGCTCAGTCAGACCGAGTGCTGACATAAAGCAAGACGCTCCTCGGGGAGCATCTTGCTGGGGCCTCTCTCCTGGAGGCGCTCAGTCAGACCCAGTGCTTACATGTGGCAAGACGCTCCTCGGGGCGCGTCTTGCTTGGGCCTCTCTCCTGGAGGCGCTCAGTCAGACCCAGTGGTGACATGTGGCAAGACGCTCCTCGGGGCGCGTCTTGCTTGGGCCTCTCTCCTGGAGACGCTCAGTCAGACCCAGTGTTGACACGTGACAAGACGCTCCTCGGGGCACGTCTTGCTTGGGCTTCTCTCCTGGAGGCCCTCAGTCAGACCCATTGTTTACATGTGGCAAGACGCTCCTCGGGGCGCATCTTGCTTGGGCCTCTCTCCTGGAGGCCCTCTGTCAGCCCCAGTGTTGACATGTGGCAAGACACTCCTCGGGACGCGTCTTGCTTGGGCTTCTCTCCTGGAGGCCCTCAGTCAGACTCATTGTTGACATGTGGCAAGACGCTTCTCGGGGTGCGTCTTGCTTGGGCCTCTCTCCTGGAGGCGCTCAGTCAGACCGAGTGCTAACATGTGGCAAGACGCTCCTCGGGGCGCGTCTTGCTTGGGCTTCTCTCCTGGAGGCCCTCAGTCAGACTCATTGTTGACATGTGGCAAGACGCTCCTCGGGGCGCGTCTTGCTTGGGCCTCTCTCCTGGAGGCGCTCAGTCAGACCGAGTGCTGACATAAGGCAAGACGCTCCTCGGGGCGCGTCTTGCTTGGGCCTCTCTCCTGGAGGCGCTCAGTCAGACCCAGTGGTGACATGTGAGAAGACGCTCCTCGGGGCGCGTCTTGCTTGGGCCTCTCTCCAGGAGACGCTCAGTCAGACCCAGTGTTGACACGTGACAAGACGCTCCTCGGGGCGCGTCTTGCTTGGGCTTCTCTCATGGAGGCCCTCAGTCAGACCCATTGTTGATATGTGGCAAGACGCGTCTCGGGGTGCATCTTGCTTGGGCCTCTCTCCTGGAGGCGCTCAGTCAGACCGAGTGCTAACATGTGGCAAGACGCTCCTCGGGGCGCGTCTTGCTTGGGCTTCTCTCATGGAGGCCCTCAGTCAGACCCATTGTTGATATGTGGCAAGACGCTCCTCGGGGCGAGTCTTGCTTGGGCCTCTCTCCTGGAGGTGCTCAGTCAGACCCAGTGTTGACATGGTGCAAGACGCTCCTCGGGGCGCGTCTTGCTTGGGCTTCTCTCTTGGAGGCCCTCAGTCAGACCCATTGTTGACATGTGGCAAGACGCTCCTCGGGGCGCGTCTTGCTTGGGCTTTTCTCCTGGAGGCCCTCAGTCAGACCCATTGTTGACATGTGGCAAGACGCTCCTCGGGGCGCGTCTTGCTTGGGCCTCTCTCCTGGAGGCGCTCAGTCAGACCGAGTGCTGACATAAAGCAAGACGCTCCTCGGGGCGCGTCTTGCTGGGGCCTCTCTCCTGGAGGCGCTCAGTCATACCCAGTGCTTACATGTGGCAAGACGCTCCTCGGGGCGCGTCTTGCTTGGGCCTCTCTCCTGGAGACGCTCAGTCAGATCCAGTGTTGACACGTGACAAGATGCTCCTCGGGGCGCGTCTTGCTTGGGCTTCTCTCATGGAGGCCCTCAGTCAGACCCATTGTTGATATGTGGCAAGACGCTCCTCGGGGCGCGTCTTGCTTGGGCCTCTCTCCTGGAGACCCTCAGTCAGACCCATTGTTTACATGTGGCAAGACGCTCCTCGGGGCGCATCTTGCTTGGGCCTCTCTCCTGGAGGCCCTCTGTCAGCCCCAGTGTTGACATGTGTCAAGACGCTCCTCGGGCTGCGTCTTGCTTGGGCCTCTTTCCTGGAGGCGCTCAGTCAGACCGAGTGCTGACATGTGGCAAGACGCTCCTCGGGGCGTGTCTTGCTTGGGCTTCTCTCCTGGAGGCCCTCAGTCAGACCCATTGTTGACATGTGGCAAGACACTCCTCGGGACGCGTCTTGCTTGGGCTTCTCTCCTGGAGGCCCTCAGTCAGACTCATTGTTGACATGTGGCAAGACACTCCTCGGGACGCGTCTTGCTTGGGCCTCTCTCCTGGAGGCGCTCAGTCAGACCGAGTGCTGACATAAGGCAAGACGCACCTCGGGGCGCTTCTTGCTGGGGCCTCTCTACTGGAGGCGCTCAGTCAGACCCAGTGCTTACATGTGGCAAGACGCTCCTCGGGGCGCGTCTTGCTGGGGCTTCTCTCCTGGAGGAGTTCAGTCAGACCGAGTGCTGACATGTGGCAAGACACTCCTCGGGACGCGTCTTGCTTGGGCTTCTCTCCTGGAGGCCCTCAGTCAGACTCATTGTTGACATGTGGCAAGACGCTCCTCGGGGCGCGTCTTCCGTGGGCCTCTCTCCTGGAGGCGCTCAGTCAGACTCAGTGGTGACATGTGGCAAGACGCTCCTCGGGGCGCGTCTTGCTTGGGCCTCTCTCCTGGAGATGCTCAGTCAGACCAAGTGTTGACACGTGACAAGACGCTCCTCGGGGCGCGTCTTGCTTGGGCTTCTCTCAAGGAGGCCCTCAGTCAGACCCATTGTTGATATGTGGCAAGACGCTCCTCGGGGCGCGTCTTGCTTGGGCCTCTCTTCTGGAGGCGCTCAGTCAGACCGAGTGCTGACATGTGGCAAGACGCTCCTCGGGGCGCGTCTTGCTTGGGCTTCTCTCATGGAGGCCCTCAGTCAGACCCATTGTTGATATGTGGCAAGACGCTCCTCGGGGCGAGTCTTGCTTGGGCCTCTCTCCTGGAGGTGCTCAGTCAGACCCAGTGTTGACATGGTGCAAGACGCTCCTCGGGGCGCGTCTTGCTTGGGCCTCTCTCCTGGAGGTGCTCAGTCAGACCCAGTGCTTACATGTGGCAAGACGCTCCTCGGGGCACGTCTTGCTTGGGCCTCTCTCCTGGAGGCGCTCAGTCAGACCCAGTGGTGACATGTGGCAAGACGCTCCTCGGGGCCCGTCTTGCTTGGGCCTCTCTCCTGGAGACGCTCAGTCAGACCCAGTGTTGACACGTGACAAGACGCTCCTCGGGGCGCGTCTTGCTTGGGCTTCTCTCATGGAGGCCCTCAGTCAGACCCATTGTTGATATGTGGCAAGACGCTCCTCGGGGCGCGTCTTGCTTGGGCCTCTCTCCTGGAGGCGCTCAGTCAGACCGAGTGCTGACATGTGGCAAGACGCTCCTCGGGGCGCGTCTTGCTTGGGCTTCTCTCCTGGAGGCCCTCAGTCAGACCCATTGTTTACATGTGGCAAGACGCTCCTCGGGGCGCATCTTGCTTGGGCCTCTCTCCTGGAGGCCCTCTGTCAGCCCCAGTGTTGACATGTGTCAAGACGCTCCTCGGGGTGCTTCTTGCTTGGGCCTCTCTCCTGGAGGCGCTCAGTCAGACCGAGTGCTGACATGTGGCAAGACGCTCCTCGGGGCGCGTCTTGCTTGGGCTTCTCTCATGGAGGCCCTCAGTCAGACCCATTGTTGATATGTGGCAAGACGCTCCTCGGGGCGAGTCTTGCTTGGGCCTCTCTCCTGGAGGTGCTCAGTCAGACCCAGTGTTGACATGGTGCAAGATGCTCCTCGGGGCGCGTCTTGCTTGGGCTTCTCTCTTGGAGGCCCTCAGTCAGACCCATTGTTGACATGTGGCAAGACGCTCCTCGGGGCGCATCTTGCTTGGGCCTCTCTCCTGGAGGCGCTCAGTCAGACCGAGTGCTGACATAAGGCAAGACGCTCCTCGGGGCGCGTCTTGCTGGGGCCTCTCTCCTGGAGGCGCTCAGTCAGACCCAGTGCTTACATGTGGCAAGACGCTCCTCGGGGCGCGTCTTGCTTGGGCCTCTCTCCTGGAGGCGCTCAGTCAGACCCAGTGGTGACATGTGGCAAGATGCTCCTCGGGGCGCGTTTGCTTGGGCCTCTCTCCTGGAGACGCTCAGTCAGACCCAGTGTTGACACGTGACAAGACGCTCCTCGGGGCGCGTCTTGCTTGGGCTTCTCTCATGGAGGCCCTCAGTCAGACCCATTGTTGATACGTGGCAAGACGCTCCTCGGGGCGCGTCTTGCTTGGGCCTCTCTCCTGGAGGTGCTCAGTCAGACCGAGTGCTGACATGTGGCAAGACGCTCCTCGGGGCGCGTCTTGCTTGGGCTTCTCTCCTGGAGGCCCTCAGTCAGACCCATTGTTTACATGTGGCAAGACGCTCCTCGGGGCGCATCTTGCTTGGGCCTCTCTCCTGGAGGTGCTCAGTCAGACCCAGTGTTGACATGGTGCAAGAGGCTCCTCGGGGCGCGTCTTGCTTGGGCTTCTCTCTTGGAGGCCCTCAGTCAGACCCATTGTTGACATGTGGCAAGACGCTCCTCGGGGCGCGTCTTGCTTGGGCTTCTCTCCTGGAGGCCCTCAGTCAGACCCATTGTTGACATGTGGCAAGACGCTCCTCGGGGCGCGTCTTGCTTGGGCTTCTCTCCTGGAGGCCCTCAGTCAGACCCATTGTTGACATGTTTCAAGACGCTCCTCGGGGCGCGTCTTGCTGGGGCCTCTCTCCTGGAGGCGCTCAGTCAGACCCAGTGCTTACATGTGGCAAGACGCTCCTCGGGGCGCGTCTTGCTGGGGCTTCTCTCCTGGAGGCGTTCAGTAAGACCGAGTGCTGACATGTGGCAAGACACTCCTCGGGACGCGTCTTGCTTGGGCTTCTCTCCTGGAGGCCCTCAGTCAGACTCATTGTTGACATGTGGCAAGACGCTTCTCGGGGTGCGTCTTGCTTGGGCCTCTCTCCTGGAGGCGCTCAGTCAGACCGAGTGCTAACATGTGGCAAGTCGCTCCTCGGGGCGCGTCTTGCTTGGGCTTCTCTCCTGGAGGCCCTCAGTCAGACTCATTGTTGACATGTGGCAAGACGCTCCTCGGGGCGCGTCTTGCTTGGGCCTCTCTCCTGGAGGCGCTCAGTCAGACCGAGTTCTGACATAAGGCAAGACGCTCCTCGGGGCGCGTCTTGCTTGGGCCTCTCTCCTGGAGGCCCTCAGTCAGACCCATTGTTAATATGTGGCAAGACGCTCCTCGGGGCGCGTCTTGCTGGGGCTTCTCTCCTAGAGGCGTTCAGTCAGACCGAGTGCCGACATGTGGCAAGACGCTCCTCGGGACGCGTCTTGATTGGGCTTCTCTCCTCGAGGCCCTCAGTCAGACTCATTGTTGACATGTGGCAAGACGCTCCTCGGGGCGCGTCTTGCTTGGGCCTCTCTCCTGGAGGCGCTCAGTCAGACCGAGTGCTGACATAAGGCAAGATGCTCCTCGGGGCGCGTCTTGCTGGGGCCTCTCTCCTGGAGGCACTCAGTCAGACCCAGTGCTTACATGTGGCAAGACGCTCCTCGGGGCGCGTCTTGCTTGGGCCTCTCTCCAGGAGGCGCTCAGTCAGACCCAGTGGTGACATGTGACAAGACGCTCCTCGGGGCGCGTCTTGCTTGGGCTTCTCTCATGGAGGCCCTCAGTCAGACCCATTGTTGATATGTGGCAAGACGCTCCTCGGGGCGCGTCTTGCTGGGGCTTCTCTCCTAGAGGCGTTCAGTCAGACCGAGTGCCGACATGTGGCAAGACGCTCCTCGGGACGCGTCTTGCTTGGGCTTCTCTCCTCGAGGCCCTCAGTCAGACTCATTGTTGACATGTGGCAAGACGCTCCTCGGGGCGCGTTTTGCTTGGGCCTCTCTCCTGGAGGGGCTCAGTCAGACCCAGTGGTGACATGTGACAAGACGCTCCTCGGGGCGCGTCTTGCTTTGGCCTCTCTCCTGGAGGCGCTCAGTCAGACCGAGTGCTGACATGTGGCAAGACGCTCCTTGGGGCGCATCTTGCTTGGGCTTCTCTCATGGAGGCCCTCAGTCAGACCCATTGTTGATATGTGGCAAGACGCTCCTCGGGGCGAGTCTTGCTTGGGCCTCTCTCCTGGAGGTGCTCAGTCAGACCCAGTGTTGACATGGTGCAAGATGCTCCTCGGGGCGCGTCTTGCTTGGGCTTCTCTCTTGGAGAACCTCAGTCAGACCCATTGTTGACATGTGGCAAGACGCTCCTCGGGGCGCGTCTTGCTTGGGCTTCTCTCCTGGAGGCCCTCAGTCAGACCCATTGTTGACATGTGGCAAGACGCTCCTCGGGGCGCGTCTTGCTTGGGCTTCTCTCCTGGAGGACCTCAGTCAGACCCATTGTTGACATGTGGCAAGACGCTCCTCGGGGCGCGTCTTGCTTGGGCCTCTCTCCTGGAGGTGCTCAGTCAGATCGAGTGCTGACATAAGGCAAGACGCTCCTCTGGGCGCGTCTTGCTGGGGCCTCTCTCCTGGAGTAGCTCAGTCAGACCCAGTGCTTACATGTGGCAAGACGCTCCTCGGGGCGCGTCTTGCTGGGGCTTCTCTCCTGGAGGCGTTCAGTCAGACCGAGTGCTGACATGTGGCAAGACACTCCTCGGGACGCGTCTTGCTTGGGCTTCTCTCCTGGAGGCCCTCAGTCAGACTCATTGTTGACATGTGGCAAGACGCTTCTCGGGGTGCGTCTTGCTTGGGCCTCTCTCCTGGAGGCGCTCAGTCAGACCGAGTGCTAACATGTGGCAAGACGCTCCTCGGGGCGCGTCTTGCTTGGGCTTCTCTCCTGGAGGCCCTCAGTCAGACTCATTGTTGACATGTGGCAAGACGCTCCTCGGGGCGCGTCTTGCTTGGGCCTCTCTCCTGGAGGCGCTCAGTCAGACCGAGTGCTGACATGTGGCAAGACGCTCCTCGGGGCACGTCTTGCTTGGGCCTCTCTCCTGGAGGGGCTCAGTCAGACCCAGTGGTGACATGTGGCAAGACGCTCCTCGGGGCGCGTCTTGCTTGGGCCTCTCTCCTGGAGACGCTCAGTCAGACCCAGTGTTGACACGTGACAAGACGCTCCTCGGGGCGCGTCTTGTTTGGGCTTCTCTCATGGAGGCCCACAGTCAGACCCATTGTTGATATGTGGCAAGACGCGTCTCGGGGTGCATCTTGCTTGGGCCTCTCTCCTGGAGGCGCTCAGTCAGACCGAGTGCTAACATGTGGCAAGACGCTCCTCGGGGCGCGTCTTGCTTGGGCTTGTCTCATGGAGGCCCTCAGTCAGACCCATTGTTGATATGTGGCAAGACGCTCCTCGGGGCGAGTCTTGCTTGGGCCTCTCTCCTGGAGGTGCTCAGTCAGACCCAGTGTTGACATGGTGCAAGACGCTCCTCGGGGCGCGTCTTGCTTGGGCTTCTCTCTTGGAGGCCCTCAGTCAGACCCATTGTTGACATGTGGCAAGACGCTCCTCGGGGCGCGTCTTGCTTGGGCTTTTCTCCTGGAGGCCCTCAGTCAGAACCATTGTTGACATGTGGCAAGACGCTCCTCGGGGCGCGTCTTGCTTGGGCCTCTCTCCTGGAGGCGCTCAGTCAGACCGAGTGCTGACATAAAGCAAGACGCTCCTCGGGCCGCGTCTTGCTGGGGCCTCTCTCCTGGAGGCGCTCAGTCAGACCCAGTGCTTACATGTGGCAAGACGCTCCTCGGGGCGCGTCTTGCTTGGGCCTCTCTCCTGGAGGCGCTCAGTCAGACCCAGTGGTGACATGTGGCAAGACGCTCCTCGGGGCGCGTCTTGCTTGGGCCTCTCTCCTGGAGACGCTCAGTCAGACCCAGTGTTGACACGTGACAAGACGCTCCTCGGGGCGCGTCTTGCTTGGGCTTCTCTCATGGAGGCCCTCAGTCAGACCCATTGTTGATATGTGGCAAGACGCTCCTCGGGGCACGTCTTGCTTGGGCCTCTCTCCTGGAGGCGCTCAGTCAGACCGAGTGCTGACATGTGGCAAGACGCTCCTCGGGGCGCGTCTTGCTTGGGCTTCTCTCCTGGAGGCCCTCAGTCAGACCCATTGTTTACATGTGGCAAGACGCTCCTCGGGGCGCATTTTGCTTGGGCCTCTCTCCTGGAGGCCCTCTGTCAGCCCCAGTGTTGACATGTGTCAAGACGCTCCTCGGGGTGCGTCTTGCTTGGGCCTCTCTCCTGGAGGCGCTCAGTCAGACCGAGTGCTGACATGTGGCAAGACGCTCCTCGGGGCGCGTCTTGCTTGGGCTTCTCTCCTGGAGGCCCTCAGTCAGACCCATTGTTGACATGTGGCAAGACACTCCTCGGGACGTGTCTTGCTTGGGCTTCTCTCCTGGAGGCCCTCAGTCAGACTCATTGTTGACATGTGGCAAGACACTCCTCGGGACGCGTCTTGCTTGGGCCTCTCTCCTGGAGGCGCTCAGTCAGACCGAGTGCTGACATAAGGCAAGACGCACCTCGGGGCGCGTCTTGCTGGGGCCTCTCTCCTGGAGGCGCTCAGTCAGACCCAGTGCTTACATGTGGCAAGACGCTCCTCGGGGCGCGTCTTGCTGGGGCTTCTCTCCTGGAGGCGTTCAGTCAGACCGAGTGCTGACATGTGGCAAGACACTCCTCGGGACGCGTCTTGCTTGGGCTTCTCTCCTGGAGGCCCTCAGTCAGACTCATTGTTGACATGTGGCAAGACGCTCCTCGGGGCGCGTCTTGCTTGGGCCTCTCTCCTGGAGACGCTCAGTCAGACCCAGTGTTGACACGTGACAAGACGCTCCTCGGGGCGCGTCTTGCTTGGGCTTCTCTCATGGAGGCCCTCAGTCAGACCCATTGTTGATATGTGGCAAGACGCTCCTCGGGGCGCGTCTTGCTTGGGCCTCTCTCCTGGAGGCACTCAGTCAGACCGAGTGCTGACATGTGGCAAGACGCTCCTCGGGGCGCGTCTTGCTTGGGCTTCTCTCATGGAGGCCCTCAGTCAGACCCATTGTTGATATGTGGCAAGACGCTCCTCGGGGCGAGTCTTGCTTGGGCCTCTCTCCTGGAGGTGCTCAGTCAGACCCAGTGTTGACATGGTGCAAGACGCTCCTCGGGGCGCGTCTTGCTTGGGCCTCTCTCCAGGAGGCGCTCAGTCAGACCCAGTGCTTACATGTGGCAAGACGCTCCTCGGGGCACGTCTTGCTTGGGCCTCTCTCCTGGAGACGCTCAGTCAGACCCAGTGTTGACACGTGACAAGACGCTCCTCGGGGCGCGTCTTGCTTGGGCTTCTCTCATGGAGGCCCTCAGTCAGACCCATTGTTGATATGTGGCAAGACGCTCCTCGGGGTGCGTCTTGCTTGGGCCTCTCTCCTGGAGTCGCTCAGTGAGACCGAGTGCTGACATGTGGCAAGACGCTCCTCGGGGCGCGTCTTGCTTCGGCTTCTCTCCTGGAGGCCCTCAGTCAGACCCATTGTTGACATGTGGCAAGACGCTCCTCGGGGCGCATCTTGCTTGGGCCTCTCTCCTGGAGGCGCTCAGTCAGACCGAGTGCTGACATAAGGCAAGACGCTCCTCGGGGAGCGTCTTGCTGGGGCCTCTCTCCTGGAGGCGCTCAGTCAGACCCAGTGCTTACATGTGGCAAGACGCTCCTCGGGGCGTGTCTTGCTGGGGCTTCTCTCCTGGAGGCGTTCAGTCAGACCGAGTGCTGACATGTGGCAAGACGCTCCTCGGGGCGCATCTTGCTTGGGCTTCTCTCCTGGAGGCGTTCAGTCAGACCGAGTGCTGACATGTGGTAAGACGCTCCTCGAGGCGCGTCTTGCTGGGGCTTCTCTCCTGGAGGCGCTCAGTCAGACCCAGTGCTTACATGTGGCAAGACGCTCCTCGGGGCGCGCCTTGCTTGGGCCTCTCTCCTGGAGGCGCTCAGTCAGACCCAGTGGTGACATGTGGCAAGACGCTCCTCGGGGCGCGTCTTGCTTGGGCTTCTCTCATGGAGGCCCTCAGTCAGACCCATTGTTGATATGTGGCAAGACGCTCCTCGGGGCGCGTCTTGCTTGGGCCTCTCTCCTGGAGGCGCTCAGTCAGACCGAGTGGTGACATGTGGCAAGACGCTCCTCGGGGCGCGTCTTGCTTGGCCTTCTCTCCTGGAGGCCCTCAGTCAGACCCATTGTTTACATGTGGCAAGACGCTCCTTTGGGCGCATCTTGCTTGGGCTTCTCTCCTGGAGGCCCTCAGTCAGACCAATTGTTGACATGTGGCAAGACGCTCCTCGGGGCGCGTCTTGCTTGGGCCTCTCTCCTGGAGGCGCTCAGTCAGACCGAGTGCTGACATAAGGCAAGACGCTCCTCGGGGCGCGTCTTGCTGGGGCCTCTCTCCTGAAGGCGCTCAGTCAGACCCAGAGCTTACATGTGGCAAGACGCTCCTTGGGGCGCGTCTTGCTGGGGCTTCTCTCCTGGAGGCGTTCAGTCAGACCGAGTGCTGACATGTGGCAAGACGCTCCTCGGGACGCGTCTTGCTTGGGCTTCTCTCCTGGAGGCCCTCAGTCAGACTCATTGTTGACATGTGGCAAGACGCTCCTCGGGGCGCGTCTTGCTTGGGCCTCTCTCCTGGAGGCGCTCAGTCAGACCCAGTGGTGACATGTGACAAGACGCTCCTCGGGGCGCGTCTTGCTTGGGCTTCTCTCATGGAGGCCCTCAGTCAGATCCATTGTTGATATGTGGCAAGACGCTCCTCGGGGCGCGTCTTGCTTGGGCCTCTCTCCTGGAGGAGCTCAGTCAGACCGAGTGCTGACATGTGGCAAGACGCTCCTCGGGGCGCGTCTTGCTGGGGCTTCTCTCCTGGAGGCGTTCAGTCAGACCGAGTGCTGACACGTGGCAAGACGCTCCTCGGGGCGCATCTTGCTTGGGCTTCTCTCCTGGAGACCCTCAGTCAGACTCATTGTTGACATGTGGCAAGATGCTCCTCGGGGCGCGTCTTGCTTGGGTCCTCTCTCCTGGAGGCGCACAGTCAGACAGAGTGCTGACATGTGGCAAGACGCTCCTCGGGGCGCGTCTTGCTGGGGCTTCTCTCCTGGAGGCGCTCAGTCAGACCCAGTGTTGACATGTGACAAGACGCTCCTCGGGGCGCGTCTTGCTGCGGCTTCTCTCCTGGAGGCGTTCAGTCAGACTCATTGTTGACATGTGACAAGACGCTCCTCGGGGCGCGTCTTGCTTGGGCTTCTCTCCTGGAGGCCCTCAGTCAGACCCATTGTTGACATGTGGCAAGACGCTCCTCGGGGCGCGTCTTGCTTGGGCTTCTCTCATGGAGGCCCTCAGTCAGACCCATTGTTGATAAGTGGCAAGACGCTCCTCGGGGCGCGTCTTGCTTGGGCCTCTCTCCTGGAGGCGCTCAGTCAGACCGAGTGCTGACATGTGGCAAGACGCTCCTCGGGGCGCGTCTTGCTTTGGCTTCTCTCCTGGAGGCCCTCAGTCAGACCCATTGTTTTCATATGGCAAGACGCTCCTCGAGGCGCATCTTGCTTGGGCCTCTCTCCTGGAGGCCCTCTGTCAGCCCCAGTGTTGACATGTGTCAAGACGCTCCTCGGGGTGCGTCTTGCTTGGGCCTCTCTCCTGGAGGCGCTCAGTCAGACCGAGTGCTGACATGTGGCAAGACGCTCCTCGGGGCGCGTCTTGCTTTGGCTTCTCTCCTGGAGGCCCTCAGTCAGGCCCATTGTTGACATGTGGCAAGACACTCCTCGGGACGCGTCTTGCTTGGGCTTCTCTCGAGGAGGCCCTCAGTCAGACTCATTGTTGACATGTGGCAAGACACTCCTCGGGACGCGTCTTGCTTGGGCCTCTCTCCTGGAGGCGCTCAGTCAGACCGAGTGCTGACATAAGGCAAGACGCTCCTCGGGGCGCGTCTTGCTGGGGCCTCTCTCCTGGAGGCGCTCAGTCAGACCCAGTGCTTACATGTGGCAAGACGCTCCTCGGGGCGCGTCTTGCTTGGGCCTCTCTCCTGGAGGTGCTCAGTCAGACCCAGTGGTGACATGTGGCAAGACGCTCCTCGGGGCGCGTCTTGCTTGGGCCTCTCTCCTGGAGACGCTCAGTCAGACCCAGTGTTGACACGTAACAAGACGCTCCTCGGGGCGCGTCTTGCTTGGGCTTCTCTCATGGAGGCCCTCAGTCAGACCCATTGTTGATATGTGGCAAGACGCTCCTCGGGACGCGTCTTGCTTGGGCTTCTCTCCTCGAGGCCCTCAGTCAGACTCATTGTTGACATGTGGCAAGACGCTCCTCGGGGCGCGTCTTGCTTGGGCCTCTCTCTTGGAGGCGCTCAGTCAGACCGAGTGCTGACATAAGGCAAGATGCTCCTCGGGGCGCGTCTTGCTTGGGCCTCTCTCCAGGAGGCGCTCAGTCAGACCCAGTGTTGACATGTGGCAAGACGCTCCTCGGGGCGCGTCTTGCTTGGGCTTCTCTCCTGGAGGCCCTAAGTTCAGACCCATTGTTGACATGTGGCAAGACGCTCCTCAGGGTGCGTCTTGCTTGGGCTTCTCTCCTGGAGGCCCTCAGTCAGACCCATTGTTGACATGTGGCAAGACGCTCCTCGGGGCGCATCTTGCTTGGGCCTCTCTCCTGGAGGCGCTCAGTCAGACCGAGTGCCGACATGTGGCAAGACGCTCCTCGGGGCGCGTCTTGCTGGGGCTTCTCTCCTGGAGGCGCTCAGTCAGACCCAGTGTTGACATTTGACAAGACGCTCCTCGGGGCGCGTCTTGCTGCGGCTTCTCTCCTGGAGGCGTTCAGTCAGACTCATTGTTGACATGTGGCAAGACGCTCCTCGGGGCGCGTCTTGCTTGGGCCTCTCTCCTGGAGGCCCTCTGTCAGACCCAGTGTTGACAAGTGGCAAGACGCTCCTCGGGGCGCGTCTTGCTTGGGCCTCTCTCCTGGAGGTGCTCAGTCAGACCCAGTGTTGACATGTGGCAAGACTCTCCTCGGGGCGCGTCTTGCTTGGGCCTCTCTCCTGGAGGTGCTCAGTCAGACCCAGTGTTGACATGTGGCAAGACGCTCCTCGGGGCGCGTCTTGCTTGGGCTTCTCTCCTGGAGGCCCTCAGTCAGACCCATTGTTGACATGTGGCAAGACGCTCCTCGGGGCGCGTCTTGCTTGGGCTTCTCTCATGGAGGCCCTCAGTCAGACCCATTGTTGATAAGTGGCAAGACGCTCCTCGGGGCGCGTCATGCTTGGGCCTCTCTCCTGGAGGCGCTCAGTCAGACCGAGTGCTGACATGTGGCAAGAGGCTCCTCGGGGCGCGTCTTGCTTTGGCTTCTCTCCTGGAGGCCCTCAGTCAGACCCATTGTTTTCATATGGCAAGACGCTCCTCGAGGCGCATCTTGCTTGGGCCTCTCTCCTGGAGGCCCTCTGTCAGCCCCAGTGTTGACATGTGTCAAGATGCTCCTCGGGGTGCGTCTTGCTTGGGCCTCTCTCCTGGAGGCGCTCAGTCAGACCGAGTGCTGACATGTGGCAAGACGCTCCTCGGGGCGTGTCTTGCTTGGGCTTCTCTCCTGGAGGCCCTCAGTCAGGCCCATTGTTGACATGTGGCAAGACACTCCTCGGGACGCGTCTTGCTTGGGCTTCTCTCGAGGAGGCCCTCAGTCAGACTCATTGTTGACATGTGGCAAGACACTCCTCGGGACGCGTCTTGCTTGGGCCTCTCTCCTGGAGGCGCTCAGTCAGACCGAGTGCTGACATAAGGCAAGACGCTCCTCGGGGCGCGTCTTGCTGGGGCCTCTCTCCTGGAGGCGCTCAGTCAGACCCAGTGCTTACATGTGGCAAGACGCTCCTCGGGGCGCGTCTTGCTTGGGCCTCTCTCCTGGAGGTGCTCAGTCAGACCCAGTGGTGACATGTGGCAAGACGCTCCTCGGGGCGCGTCTTGCTTGGGCCTCTCTCCTGGAGACGCTCAGTCAGACCCAGTGTTGACACGTGACAAGACGCTCCTCGGGGCGCGTCTTGCTTGGGCTTCTCTCATGGAGGCCCTCAGTCAGACCCATTGTTGATATGTGGCAAGACGCTCCTCGGGACGCGTCTTGCTTGGGCTTCTCTCCTCGAGGCCCTCAGTCAGACTCATTGTTGACATGTGGCAAGACGCTCCTCGGGGCACGTCTTGCTTGGGCCTCTCTCCTGGAGGCGCTCAGTCAGACCGAGTGCTGACATAAGGCAAGATGCTCCTCGGGGCGCGTCTTGCTGTGGCCTCTCTCCTGGAGGCGCTCAGTCAGACCCAGTGCTTACATGTGGCAAGACGCTCCTCGGGGCGCGTCTTGCTTGGGCCTCTCTCCAGGAGGCGCTCAGTCAGACCCAGTGGTGACATGTGACAAGACGCTCCTCGGGGCGCGTCTTGCTTGGGCTTCTCTCATGGAGGCCCTCAGTCAGACCCATTGTTGATATGTGGCAAGACACTCCTCGGGGCGCGTCTTGCTGGGCCTTCTCTCCTAGAGGCGTTCAGTCAGACCGAGTGCCGACATGTGGCAAGACGCTCCTCGGGACGCGTCTTGCTTGGGCTTCTCTCCTCGAGGCCCTCAGTCAGACTCATTGTTGACATGTGGCAAGACGCTCCTCGGGGCGCGTTTTGCTTGGGCCTCTCTCCTGGAGGGGCTCAGTCAGACCCAGTGGTGACATGTGGCAAGACGCTCCTTGGGGCGCGTCTTGCTTGGGCTTCTCTCATGGAGGCCCTCAGTCAGACCCATTGTTGATATGTGGCAAGACGCTCCTCGGGGCGAGTCTTGCTTGGGCCTCTCTCCTGGAGGTGCTCAGTCAGACCGAGTGCTGACATAAGGCAAGACGCTCCTCTGGGCGCGTCTTGCTGGGGCCTCTCTCCTGGAGGAGCTCAGTCAGACCCAGTGGTGACATGTGGCAAGACGCTCCTTGGGGCGCGTCTTGCTTGGGCTTCTCTCATGGAGGCCCTCAGTCAGACCCATTGTTGATATGTGGCAAGACGCTCCTCGGGGCGCGTCTTGCTGGGGCTTCTCTCCTGGAGGCGTTCAGTCAGACCGAGTGCTGACATGTGGCAAGACACTCCTCGGGACGCGTCTTGCTGGGGCTTCTCTCCTGGAGGCGTTCAGTCAGACCGAGTGCTAACATGTGGCAAGACGCTCCTCGGGGCGCGTCTTGCTTGGGCTTCTCTCCTGGAGGCCCTCAGTCAGACCCATTGTTGATATGTGGCAAGACGCGTCTCGGGGTGCATCTTGCTTGGGCCTCTCTCCTGGAGGCGCTCAGTCAGACCGAGTGCTGACATAAAGCAAGACGCTCCTCGGGCCGCGTCTTGCTGGGGCCTCTCTCCTGGAGGCGCTCAGTCAGACCCAGTGCTTACATGTGGCAAGACGCTCCTCGGGGCGCGTCTTGCTTGGGCCTCTCTCCTGGAGGTGCTCAGTCAAACCCAGTGGTGACATGTGGCAAGACGCTCCTCGGGGCGCGTCTTGCTTGGGCCTCTCTCCTGGAGACGCTCAGTCAGACCCAGTGTTGACACGTGACAAGACGCTCCTCGGGGCGCGTCTTGCTTGGGCTTCTCTCATGGAGGCCCTCAGTCAGACCCATTGTTGATATGTGGCAAGACGCTCCTCGGGGCACGTCTTGCTTGGGCCTCTCTCCTGGAGGCGCTCAGTCAGACCGAGTGCTGACATGTGGCAAGACGCTTCTCGGGGCGCGTCTTGCTTGGGCTTCTCTCCTGGAGGCCCTCAGTCAGACCCATTGTTTACATGTGGCAAGACGCTCCTCGGGGCGCATCTTGCTTGGGCCTCTCTCCTGGAGGCCCTCTGTCAGCCCCAGTGTTGACATGTGTCAAGACGCTCCTCGGGGTGCGTCTTGCTTGGGCCTCTCTCCTGGAGGCGCTCAGTCAGACCGAGTGCTGACATGTGGCAAGACGCTCCTCGGGGCACGTCTTGCTTGGGCTTCTCTCCTGGAGGCCCTCAGTCAGACCCATTGTTGACATGTGGCAAGACACTCCTCGGGACGCGTCTTGCTTGGGCTTCTCTCCTGGAGGCCCTCAGTCAGACTCATTGTTGACATGTGGCAAGACACTCCTCGGGACGCGTCTTGCTTGGGCCTCTCTCCTGGAGGCGCTCAGTCAGACCGAGTGCTGACATAAGGCAAGACGCACCTCGGGGCGCGTATTGCTGGGGCCTCTCTCCTGGAGGCGCTCAGTCAGACCCAGTGCTTACATGTGGCAAGACGCTCCTCGGGGCGCGTCTTGCTGGGGCTTCTCTCCTGGAGGCGTTCAGTCAGACCGAGTGCTGACATGTGGCAAGACACTCCTCTGGACGCGTCTTGCTTGGGCTTCTCTCCTGGAGGCCCTCAGTCAGACTCATTGTTGACATGTGGCAAGACGCTCCTCGGGGCGCGTCTTGCTTGGCCCTCTCTCCTGGAGGCGCTCAGTAAGACCCATTGTTGATATGTGGCAAGACGCTCCTCGGGGCGCGTCTTGCTTGGGCCTCTCTCCTGGAGACGCTCAGTCAGACCCAGTGTTGACACGTGACAAGACGCTCCTCGGGGCGCGTCTTGCTTGGGCTTCTCTCATGGAGGCCCTCAGTCAGACCCATTGTTGATATGTGGCAAGACACTCCTCGGGGCGCGTCTTGCTTGGGCCTCTCTCCTGGAGGCGCTCAGTCAGACCGAGTGCTGTCATGTGGCAAGACGCTCCTCGGGGCGCGTCTTGCTTGGGCTTCTCTCATGGAGGCCCTCAGTCAGACCCATTGTTGACATGTGGCAAGACGCTCCTCGGGGCGCGTCTTGCTTGGGCCTCTCTCCTGGAGGCGCTCAGTCAGACCGAGTGCTGACATAAGGCAAGACGCTCCTCGGGGCGCGTCTTGCTGGGGCCTCTCTCCTGGAGGCGCTCAGTCAGACCCAGTGCTTACATGTGGCAAGACGCTCCTCGGGGCGTGTCTTGCTGGGGCTTCTCTCCTGGAGGCGTTCAGTCAGACCGAGTGCTGACATGTGGCAAGACGCTCCTCGGGGCGCGTCTTGCTTGGGCTTCTCTCCTGGAGGCGTTCAGTCAGACCGAGTGCTGACATGTGGTAAGACGCTCCTCGGGGCGCGTCTTGCTGGGGCTTCTCTCCTGGAGGCGCTCAGTCAGACCCAGTGCTTACATGTGGCAAGACGCTCCTCGGGGCGCATCTTGCTTGGGCCTCTCTCCTGGAGGCGCTCAGTCAGACCCAGTGGTGACATGTGGCAAGACGCTCCTCGGGGCGCGTCTTGCTTGGGCTTCTCTCATGGAGGCCCTCAGTCAGACCCATTGTTGATATGTGGCAAGACGCTCCTCCGGGCGCGTCTTGCTTGGGCCTCTCTCCTGGAGGCGCTCAGTCAGACCGAGTGCTGACATGTGGCAAGACGCTCCTCGCGGCGCGTCTTGCTTGGGCTTCTCTCCTGGAGGCCCTCAGTCAGACCCATTGTTTACCTGTGGCAAGACGCTCCTCGGGGCGCGTCTTGCTTGGGACTCTCTCCTGGAGGCGCTCAGTCAGACCCAGTGGTGACATGTGGCAAGACGCTCCTCGGGGCGCGTCTTGCTTGGGCCTCTCTCCTGGAGGCGCTCAGTCAGACCCAGTGGTGACATGTGACAAGACGCTCCTCGGGGCGCGTCTTGCTTGGGCTTCTCTCATGGAGGCGCTCAGTCAGACCCAGTGTTGACATGTGACAAGACGCTCCTCGGGGCGCGTCTTGCTGGGGCTTCTCTCCTGGAGGCGTTCAGTCAGACCGAGTGCTGACACGTGGCAAGACGCTCCTCGGGGCGCGTCTTGCTTGGGCTTCTCTCCTGGAGGCCCTCTGTCAGACTCATTGTTGACATGTGGCAAGATGCTCCTCGGGGCGCGTCTTGCTTGGGGCCTCTCTCCTGGAGGCGCACAGTCTGACAGAGTGCTGACATGTGGCAAGACGCTCCTCGGGGCGCGTCTTGCTGGGGCTTCTCTCCTGGAGGCGCTCAGTCAGACCCAGTGTTGACATGTGACAAGACGCTCCTCGGGGCGCGTCTTGCTGCGGCTTCTCTCCTGGAGGCGATCAGTCAGACTCATTGTTGACATGTGGCAAGACGCTCCTCGGGGCGCGTCTTGCTTGGGCCTCTCTCCTGGAGGC
Organism: Nothobranchius furzeri; assembly: GCF_043380555.1. Classification (NCBI taxonomy): domain Eukaryota; kingdom Metazoa; phylum Chordata; class Actinopteri; order Cyprinodontiformes; family Nothobranchiidae; genus Nothobranchius; species Nothobranchius furzeri. The sequence goes on along the minus strand of NW_027223055.1, from coordinate 314,241 downwards.
GCACAGACAGACAGAGTGCTGACATGTGGCAAGACGCTCCTCGGGGCGCGTCTTGCTTGGGCTTCTCTCCTGGAGGCCCTAAGTTCAGACCCATTGTTGACATGTGGCAAGACGCTCCTCAGGGCGCGTCTTGCTTGGGCTTCTCTCCTGGAGGCCCTCAGTCAGACCCATTGTTGACATGTGGCAAGACGCTCCTCGGGGCGCATCTTGCTTGGGCCTCTCTCCTGGAGGCGCTCAGTCAGACCGAGTGCCGACATGTGGCAAGACGCTCCTCGGGGCGCGTCTTGCTGGGGCTTCTCTCCTGGAGGCGCTCAGTCAGACCCAGTGTTGACATTTGACAAGACGCTCCTCGGGGCGCGTCTTGCTGCGGCTTCTCTCCTGGAGGCGTTCAGTCAGACTCATTGTTGACATGTGGCAAGACGCTCCTCGGGGCGCGTCTTGCTTGGGCCTCTCTTCTGGAGGCCCTCTGTCAGACCCAGTGTTGACATGTGGCAAGACGCTCCTCGGGGCGCGTCTTGCTTGGGCCTCTCTCCTGGAGGTGCTCAGTCAGACCCAGTGTTGACATGTGGCAAGACTCTCCTCGGGGCGCGTCTTGCTTGGGCCTCTCTCCTGGAGGTGCTCAGTCAGACCCAGTGTTGACATGTGGCAAGACGCTCCTCGGGGCGCGTCTTGCTTGGGCTTCTCTCCTGGAGGCCCTCAGTCAGACCCATTGTTGACATGTGGCAAGACGCTCCTCGGGGCGCGTCTTGCTTGGGCTTCTCTCATGGAGGCCCTCAGTCAGACCCATTGTTGATAAGTGGCAAGACGCTCCTCGGGGCGCGTCTTGCTTGGGCCTCTCTCCTGGAGGCGCTCAGTCAGACCGAGTGCTGACATGTGGCAAGACGCTCCTCGGGGCGCGTCTTGCTTTGGCTTCTCTCCTGGAGGCCCTCAGTCAGACCCATTGTTTTCATATGGCAAGACGCTCCTCGGGGCGCATCTTGCTTGGGCCTCTCTCCTGGAGGCCCTCTGTCAGCCCCAGTGTTGACATGTGTCAAGACGCTCCTCGGGGTGCGTCTTGCTTGGGCCTCTCTCCTGGAGGCGCTCAGTCAGACCGAGTGCTGACATGTGGCAAGACGCTCCTCGGGGCGCGTCTTGCTTGGGCTTCTCTCCTGGAGGCCCTCAGTCAGGCCCATTGTTGACATGTGGCAAGACACTCCTCGGGACGCGTCTTGCTTGGGCTTCTCTCGAGGAGGCCCTCAGTCAGACTCATTGTTGACATGTGGCAAGACACTCCTCGGGACGCGTCTTGCTTGGGCCTCTCTCCTGGAGGCGCTCAGTCAGACCGAGTGCTGACATAAGGCAAGACGCTCCTCGGGGCGCGTCTTGCTGGGGCCTCTCTCCTGGAGGCGCTCAGTCAGACCCAGTGCTTACATTTGGCAAGACGCTCCTTGGGGCGCGTCTTGCTTGGGCCTCTCTCCTGGAGGCGCTCAGTCAGACCGAGTGCTGACATGTGGCAAGACGCTCCTCGGGGCACGTCTTGCTTGGGCTTCTCTCCTGGAGGCCCTCAGTCAGACCCATTGTTGACATGTGGCAAGACACTCCTCGGGACGCGTCTTGCTTGGGCTTCTCTCCTGGAGGCCCTCAGTCAGACTCATTGTTGACATGTGGCAAGACACTCCTCGGGACGCGTCTTGCTTGGGCCTCTCTCCTGGAGGCGCTCAGTCAGACCGAGTGCTGACATAAGGCAAGACGCACCTCGGGGCGCGTCTTGCTGGGGCCTCTCTCCTGGAGGCGCTCAGTCAGACCCAGTGCTTACATGTGGCAAGACGCTCCTCGGGGCGCGTCTTGCTGGGGCTTCTCTCCTGGAGGCGTTCAGTCAGACCGAGTGCTGACATGTGGCAAGACACTCCTCTGGACGCGTCTTGCTTGGGCTTCTCTCCTGGAGGCCCTCAGTCAGACTCATTGTTGACATGTGGCAAGACGCTCCTCGGGGCGCGTCTTGCTTGGCCCTCTCTCCTGGAGGCGCTCAGTAAGACCCATTGTTGATATGTGGCAAGACGCTCCTCGGGGCGCGTCTTGCTTGGGCTTCTCTCATGGAGGCCCTCAGTCAGACCCATTGTTGATATGTGGCAAGACACTCCTCGGGGCGCGTCTTGCTTGGGCCTCTCTCCTGGAGGCGCTCAGTCAGACCGAGTGCTGTCATGTGGCAAGACGCTCCTCGGGGCGCGTCTTGCTTGGGCTTCTCTCCTGGAGGCGCTCAGTCAGACCGAGTGCTGACATGTGGCAAGACGCTCCTCGCGGCGCGTCTTGCTTGGGCTTCTCTCCTGGAGGCCCTCAGTCAGACCCATTGTTTACCTGTGGCAAGACGCTCCTCGGGGCGCGTCTTGCTTGGGACTCTCTCCTGGAGGCGCTCAGTCAGACCCAGTGGTGACATGTGGCAAGACGCTCCTCGGGGCGCGTCTTGCTTGGGCCTCTCTCCTGGAGGCGCTCAGTCAGACCCAGTGGTGACATGTGACAAGACGCTCCTCGGGGCGCGTCTTGCTTGGGCTTCTCTCATGGAGGCGCTCAGTCAGACCCAGTGTTGACATGTGACAAGACGCTCCTCGGGGCGCGTCTTGCTGGGGCTTCTCTCCTGGAGGCGTTCAGTCAGACCGAGTGCTGACACGTGGCAAGACGCTCCTCGGGGCGCGTCTTGCTTGGGCTTCTCTCCTGGAGGCCCTCTGTCAGACTCATTGTTGACATGTGGCAAGATGCTCCTCGGGGCGCGTCTTGCTTGGGGCCTCTCTCCTGGAGGCGCACAGTCTGACAGAGTGCTGACATGTGGCAAGACGCTCCTCGGGGCGCGTCTTGCTGGGGCTTCTCTCCTGGAGGCGCTCAGTCAGACCCAGTGTTGACATGTGACAAGACGCTCCTCGGGGCGCGTCTTGCTGCGGCTTCTCTCCTGGAGGCGATCAGTCAGACTCATTGTTGACATGTGGCAAGACGCTCCTCGGGGCGCGTCTTGCTTGGGCCTCTCTCCTGGAGGCGCACAGACAGACAGAGTGCTGACATGTGGCAAGACGCTCCTCGGGGCGCGTCTTGCTTGGGCTTCTCTCCTGGAGGCCCTAAGTTCAGACCCATTGTTGACATGTGGCAAGACGCTCCTCAGGGCGCGTCTTGCTTGGGCTTCTCTCCTGGAGGCCCTCAGTCAGACCCATTGTTGACATGTGGCAAGACGCTCCTCGGGGCGCATCTTGCTTGGGCCTCTCTCCTGGAGGCGCTCAGTCAGACCGAGTGCCGACATGTGGCAAGACGCTCCTCGGGGCGCGTCTTGCTGGGGCTTCTCTCCTGGAGGCGCTCAGTCAGACCCAGTGTTGACATTTGACAAGACGCTCCTCGGGGCGCGTCTTGCTGCGGCTTCTCTCCTGGAGGCGTTCAGTCAGACTCATTGTTGACATGTGGCAAGACGCTCCTCGGGGCGCGTCTTGCTTGGGCCTCTCTTCTGGAGGCCCTCTGTCAGACCCAGTGTTGACATGTGGCAAGACGCTCCTCGGGGCGCGTCTTGCTTGGGCCTCTCTCCTGGAGGTGCTCAGTCAGACCCAGTGTTGACATGTGGCAAGACTCTCCTCGGGGCGCGTCTTGCTTGGGCCTCTCTCCTGGAGGTGCTCAGTCAGACCCAGTGTTGACATGTGGCAAGACGCTCCTCGGGGCGCGTCTTGCTTGGGCTTCTCTCCTGGAGGCCCTCAGTCAGACCCATTGTTGACATGTGGCAAGACGCTCCTCGGGGCGCGTCTTGCTTGGGCTTCTCTCATGGAGGCCCTCAGTCAGACCCATTGTTGATAAGTGGCAAGACGCTCCTCGGGGCGCGTCTTGCTTGGGCCTCTCTCCTGGAGGCGCTCAGTCAGACCGAGTGCTGACATGTGGCAAGACGCTCCTCGGGGCGCGTCTTGCTTTGGCTTCTCTCCTGGAGGCCCTCAGTCAGACCCATTGTTTTCATATGGCAAGACGCTCCTCGGGGCGCATCTTGCTTGGGCCTCTCTCCTGGAGGCCCTCTGTCAGCCCCAGTGTTGACATGTGTCAAGACGCTCCTCGGGGTGCGTCTTGCTTGGGCCTCTCTCCTGGAGGCGCTCAGTCAGACCGAGTGCTGACATGTGGCAAGACGCTCCTCGGGGCGCGTCTTGCTTGGGCTTCTCTCCTGGAGGCCCTCAGTCAGGCCCATTGTTGACATGTGGCAAGACACTCCTCGGGACGCGTCTTGCTTGGGCTTCTCTCGAGGAGGCCCTCAGTCAGACTCATTGTTGACATGTGGCAAGACACTCCTCGGGACGCGTCTTGCTTGGGCCTCTCTCCTGGAGGCGCTCAGTCAGACCGAGTGCTGACATAAGGCAAGACGCTCCTCGGGGCGCGTCTTGCTGGGGCCTCTCTCCTGGAGGCGCTCAGTCAGACCCAGTGCTTACATTTGGCAAGACGCTCCTTGGGGCGCGTCTTGCTTGGGCCTCTCTCCTGGAGGCGCTCAGTCAGACCGAGTGCTGACATGTGGCAAGACGCTCCTCGGGGCACGTCTTGCTTGGGCTTCTCTCCTGGAGGCCCTCAGTCAGACCCATTGTTGACATGTGGCAAGACACTCCTCGGGACGCGTCTTGCTTGGGCTTCTCTCCTGGAGGCCCTCAGTCAGACTCATTGTTGACATGTGGCAAGACACTCCTCGGGACGCGTCTTGCTTGGGCCTCTCTCCTGGAGGCGCTCAGTCAGACCGAGTGCTGACATAAGGCAAGACGCACCTCGGGGCGCGTCTTGCTGGGGCCTCTCTCCTGGAGGCGCTCAGTCAGACCCAGTGCTTACATGTGGCAAGACGCTCCTCGGGGCGCGTCTTGCTGGGGCTTCTCTCCTGGAGGCGTTCAGTCAGACCGAGTGCTGACATGTGGCAAGACACTCCTCTGGACGCGTCTTGCTTGGGCTTCTCTCCTGGAGGCCCTCAGTCAGACTCATTGTTGACATGTGGCAAGACGCTCCTCGGGGCGCGTCTTGCTTGGCCCTCTCTCCTGGAGGCGCTCAGTAAGACCCATTGTTGATATGTGGCAAGACGCTCCTCGGGGCGCGTCTTGCTTGGGCTTCTCTCATGGAGGCCCTCAGTCAGACCCATTGTTGATATGTGGCAAGACACTCCTCGGGGCGCGTCTTGCTTGGGCCTCTCTCCTGGAGGCGCTCAGTCAGACTGAGTGCTGTCATGTGGCAAGACGCTCCTCGGGGCGCGTCTTGCTTGGGCTTCTCTCATGGAGGCCCTCAGTCAGACCCATTGTTGACATGTGGCAAGACGCTCCTCGGGGCGCGTCTTGCTTGGGCCTCTCTCCTGGAGGCGCTCAGTCAGACCGAGTGCTGACATAAGGCAAGACGCTCCTCGGGGCGCGTCTTGCTGGGGCCTCTCTCCTGGAGGCGCTCAGTCAGACCCAGTGCTTACCTGTGGCAAGACGCTCCTCGGGGCATGTCTTGCTGGGGCTTCTCTCCTGGAGGCGTTCAGTCAGACCGAGTGCTGACATGTGGCAAGACGCTCCTCGGGGCGCGTCTTGCTTGGGCTTCTCTCCTGGAGGCGTTCAGTCAGACCGAGTGCTGACATGTGGTAAGACGCTCCTCGGGGCGCGTCTTGCTGGGGCTTCTCTCCTGGAGGCGCTCAGTCAGACCCAGTGCTTACATGTGGCAAGACGCTCCTCGGGGCGCATCTTGCTTGGGCCTCTCTCCTGGAGGCGCTCAGTCAGACCCAGTGGTGACATGTGGCAAGACGCTCCTCGGGGCGCGTCTTGCTTGGGCTTCTCTCATGGAGGCCCTCAGTCAGACCCATTGTTGATATGTGGCAAGACGCTCCTCCGGGCGCATCTTGCTTGGGCCTCTCTCCTGGAGGCGCTCAGTCAGACCGAGTGCTGACATGTGGCAAGACGCTCCTCGCGGCGCGTCTTGCTTGGGCTTCTCTCCTGGAGGCCCTCAGTCAGACCCATTGTTTACCTGTGGCAAGACGCTCCTCGGGGCGCGTCTTGCTTGGGACTCTCTCCTGGAGGCGCTCAGTCAGACCCAGTGGTGACATGTGGCAAGACGCTCCTCGGGGCGCGTCTTGCTTGGGCCTCTCTCCTGGAGGCGCTCAGTCAGACCCAGTGGTGACATGTGACAAGACGCTCCTCGGGGCGCGTCTTGCTTGGGCTTCTCTCATGGAGGCGCTCAGTCAGACCCAGTGTTGACATGTGACAAGACGCTCCTCGGGGCGCGTCTTGCTGGGGCTTCTCTCCTGGAGGCGTTCAGTCAGACCGAGTGCTGACACGTGGCAAGACGCTCCTCGGGGCGCGTCTTGCTTGGGCTTCTCTCCTGGAGGCCCTCTGTCAGACTCATTGTTGACATGTGGCAAGATGCTCCTCGGGGCGCGTCTTGCTTGGGGCCTCTCTCCTGGAGGCGCACAGTCTGACAGAGTGCTGACATGTGGCAAGACGCTCCTCGGGGCGCGTCTTGCTGGGGCTTCTCTCCTGGAGGCGCTCAGTCAGACCCAGTGTTGACATGTGACAAGACGCTCCTCGGGGCGCGTCTTGCTGCGGCTTCTCTCCTGGAGGCGATCAGTCAGACTCATTGTTGACATGTGGCAAGACGCTCCTCGGGGCGCGTCTTGCTTGGGCCTCTCTCCTGGAGGCGCACAGACAGACAGAGTGCTGACATGTGGCAAGACGCTCCTCGGGGCGCGTCTTGCTTGGGCTTCTCTCCTGGAGGCCCTAAGTTCAGACCCATTGTTGACATGTGGCAAGACGCTCCTCAGGGCGCGTCTTGCTTGGGCTTCTCTCCTGGAGGCCCTCAGTCAGACCCATTGTTGACATGTGGCAAGACGCTCCTCGGGGCGCATCTTGCTTGGGCCTCTCTCCTGGAGGCGCTCAGTCAGACCGAGTGCCGACATGTGGCAAGACGCTCCTCGGGGCGCGTCTTGCTGGGGCTTCTCTCCTGGAGGCGCTCAGTCAGACCCAGTGTTGACATTTGACAAGACGCTCCTCGGGGCGCGTCTTGCTGCGGCTTCTCTCCTGGAGGCGTTCAGTCAGACCCATTGTTGATAAGTGGCAAGACGCTCCTCGGGGCGCGTCTTGCTTGGGCCTCTCTCCTGGAGGCGCTCAGTCAGACCGAGTGCTGACATGTGGCAAGACGCTCCTCGGGGCGCGTCTTGCTTTGGCTTCTCTCCTGGAGGCCCTCAGTCAGACCCATTGTTTTCATATGGCAAGACGCTCCTCGGGGCGCATCTTGCTTGGGCCTCTCTCCTGGAGGCCCTCTGTCAGCCCCAGTGTTGACATGTGTCAAGACGCTCCTCGGGGTGCGTCTTGCTTGGGCCTCTCTCCTGGAGGCGCTCAGTCAGACCGAGTGCTGACATGTGGCAAGACGCTCCTCGGGGCGCGTCTTGCTTGGGCTTCTCTCCTGGAGGCCCTCAGTCAGGCCCATTGTTGACATGTGGCAAGACACTCCTCGGGACGCGTCTTGCTTGGGCTTCTCTCGAGGAGGCCCTCAGTCAGACTCATTGTTGACATGTGGCAAGACACTCCTCGGGACGCGTCTTGCTTGGGCCTCTCTCCTGGAGGCGCTCAGTCAGACCGAGTGCTGACATAAGGCAAGACGCTCCTCGGGGCGCGTCTTGCTGGGGCCTCTCTCCTGGAGGCGCTCAGTCAGACCCAGTGCTTACATTTGGCAAGACGCTCCTCGGGGCGCGTCTTGCTTGGGCCTCTCTCCTGGAGGCGCTCAGTCAGACCGAGTGCTGACATGTGGCAAGACGCTCCTCGGGGCGCGTCTTGCTTGGGCTTCTCTCCTGGAGGCCCTCAGTCAGACCCATTGTTGACATGTGGCAAGACACTCCTCGGGACGCGTCTTGCTTGGGCTTCTCTCCTGGAGGCCCTCAGTCAGACTCATTGTTGACATGTGGCAAGACACTCCTCGGGACGCGTCTTGCTTGGGCCTCTCTCCTGGAGGCGCTCAGTCAGACCGAGTGCTGACATAAGGCAAGACGCACCTCGGGGCGCGTCTTGCTGGGGCCTCTCTCCTGGAGGCGCTCAGTCAGACCCAGTGCTTACATGTGGCAAGACGCTCCTCGGGGCGCGTCTTGCTGGGGCTTCTCTCCTGGAGGCGTTCAGTCAGACCGAGTGCTGACATGTGGCAAGACACTCCTCTGGACGCGTCTTGCTTGGGCTTCTCTCCTGGAGGCCCTCTGTCAGACTCATTGTTGACATGTGGCAAGACGCTCCTCGGGGCGCGTCTTGCTTGGCCCTCTCTCCTGGAGGCGCTCAGTAAGACCCATTGTTGATATGTGGCAAGACGCTCCTCGGGGCGCGTCTTGCTTGGGCCTCTCTCCTGGAGACGCTCAGTCAGACCCAGTGTTGACACGTGACAAGACGCTCCTCGGGGCGCGTCTTGCTTGGGCTTCTCTCATGGAGGCCCTCAGTCAGACCCATTGTTGATATGTGGCAAGACGCTCCTCGGGGCGCGTCTTGCTTGGGCCTCTCTCCTGGAGGCGCTCAGTCAGACCGAGTGCTGACATGTGGCAAGACGCTCCTCGGGGCGCGTCTTGCTTGGGCTTCTCTCATGGAGGCCCTCAGTCAGACCCATTGTTGACATGTGGCAAGACTCTCCTCGGGGCACGTCTTGCTTGGGACTCTCTCCTGGAGGCGCTCAGTCAGACCGAGTGCTGACATAAGGCAAGACGCTCCTCGGGGCGCGTCTTGCTTGGCCCTCTCTCCTGGAGGCGCTCAGTAAGACCCATTGTTGATATGTGGCAAGACGCTCCTCGGGGCGCGTCTTGCTTGGGCCTCTCTCCTGGAGACGCTCAGTCAGACCCAGTGTTGACACGTGACAAGACGCTCCTCGGGGCGCGTCTTGCTTGGGCTTCTCTCATGGAGGCCCTCAGTCAGACCCATTGTTGATATGTGGCAAGACGCTCCTCGGGGCGCGTCTTGCTTGGGCCTCTCTCCTGGAGGCGCTCAGTCAGACCGAGTGCTGACATGTGGCAAGACGCTCCTCGGGGCGCGTCTTGCTTGGGCTTCTCTCATGGAGGCCCTCAGTCAGACCCATTGTTGACATGTGGCAAGACTCTCCTCGGGGCACGTCTTGCTTGGGACTCTCTCCTGGAGGCGCTCAGTCAGACCGAGTGCTGACATAAGGCAAGACGCTCCTCGGGGCGCGTCTTGCTGGGGCCTCTCTCCTGGAGGCGCTCAGTCAGACCCAGTGCTTACATGTGGCAAGACGCTCCTCGGGGCGTGTCTTGCTGGGGCTTCTCTCCTGGAGGCGTTCAGTCAGACCGAGTGCTGACATGTGGCAAGACGCTCCTCGGGGCGCGTCTTGCTGGGGCTTCTCTCCTGGAGGCGCTCAGTCAGACCCAGTGCTTACATGTGGCAAGACGCTCCTCGGGGCGCGTCTTGCTTGGGCCTCTCTCCTGGAGGCGCTCAGTCAGACCCAGTGGTGACATGTGGCAAGACGCTACTCGGGGCGCGTCTTGCTTGGGCTTCTCTCATGGAGGCCCTCAGTCAGACCCTTTGTTGATATGTGGCAAGACGCTCCTCCGGGCGCGTCTTGCTTGGGCCTCTCTCCTGGAGGCGCTCAGTCAGACCGAGTGCTGACATGTGGCAAGACGCTCCTCGGGGCGCGTCTTGCTTGGGCTTCTCTCATGGAGGCCCTCAGTCAGACCCATTGTTGATATGTGGCAAGACGCTCCTCCGGGCGCGTCTTGCTTGGGCCTCTCTCCTGGAGGCGCTCAGTCAGACCCAGTGTTGACATGTGACAAGACGCTCCTCGGGGCGCGTCTTGCTGCGGCTTCTCTCCTGGAGGCGATCAGTCAGACTCATTGTTGACATGTGGCAAGACGCTCCTCGGGGCGCGTCTTGCTTGGGCCTCTCTCCTGGAGGCGCACAGACAAACAGAGTGCTGACATGTGGCAAGACGCTCCTCGGGGCGCGTCTTGCTTGGGCTTCTCTCCTGGAGGCCCTAAGTTCAGACCCATTGTTGACATGTGGCAAGACGCTCCTCAGGGCGCGTCTTGCTTGGGCTTCTCTCCTGGAGGCCCTCAGTCAGACCCATTGTTGACATGTGGCAAGACGCTCCTCGGGGCGCATCTTGCTTGGGCCTCTCTCCTGGAGGCGCTCAGTCAGACCGAGTGCCGACATGTGGCAAGACGCTCCTCGGGGCGCGTCTTGCTGGGGCTTCTCTCCTGGAGGCGCTCAGTCAGACCCAGTGTTGACATTTGACAAGACGCTCCTCGGGGCGCCTCTTGCTGCGGCTTCTCTCCTGGAGGCGTTCAGTCAGACTCATTGTTGACATGTGGCAAGACGCTCCTCGGGGCGCGTCTTGCTTGGGCCTCTCTTCTGGAGGCCCTCTGTCAGACCCAGTGTTGACATGTGGCAAGACGCTCCTCGGGGCGCGTCTTGCTTGGGCCTCTCTCCTGGAGGTGCTCAGTCAGACCCAGTGTTGACATGTGGCAAGACTCTCCTCGGGGCGCGTCTTGCTTGGGCCTCTCTCCTGGAGGTGCTCAGTCAGACCCAGTGTTGACATGTGGCAAGACGCTCCTCGGGGCGCGTCTTGCTTGGGCTTCTCTCCTGGAGGCCCTCAGTCAGACCCATTGTTGACATGTGGCAAGACGCTCCTCGGGGCGCGTCTTGCTTGGGCTTCTCTCATGGAGGCCCTCAGTCAGACCCATTGTTGATAAGTGGCAAGACGCTCCTCGGGGCGCGTCTTGCTTGGGCCTCTCTCCTGGAGGCGCTCAGTCAGACCGAGTGCTGACATGTGGCAAGACGCTCCTCGGGGCGCGTCTTGCTTTGGCTTCTCTCCTGGAGGCCCTCAGTCAGACCCATTGTTTTCATATGGCAAGACGCTCCTCGGGGCGCATCTTGCTTGGGCCTCTCTCCTGGAGGCCCTCTGTCAGCCCCAGTGTTGACATGTGTCAAGACGCTCCTCGGGGTGCGTCTTGCTTGGGCCTCTCTCCTGGAGGCGCTCAGTCAGACCGAGTGCTGACATGTGGCAAGACGCTCCTCGGGGCGCGTCTTGCTTGGGCTTCTCTCCTGGAGGCCCTCAGTCAGGCCCATTGTTGACATGTGGCAAGACACTCCTCGGGATGCGTCTTGCTTGGGCTTCTCTCGAGGAGGCCCTCAGTCAGACTCATTGTTGACATGTGGCAAGACACTCCTCGGGACGCGTCTTGCTTGGGCCTCTCTCCTGGAGGCGCTCAGTCAGACCGAGTGCTGACATAAGGCAAGACGCTCCTCGGGGCGCATCTTGCTGGGGCCTCTCTCCTGGAGGCGCTCAGTCAGACCCAGTGCTTACATGTGGCAAGACGCTCCTCGGGGCGCGTCTTGCTTGGGCCTCTCTCCTGGAGGCGCTCAGTCAGACCCAGTGGTGACATGTGGCAAGACGCTCCTCGGGGCGCGTCTTGCTTGGGCCTCCCTCCTGGAGACGCTCAGTCAGACCCAGTGTTGACACGTGACAAGACGCTCCTCGGGGCGCGTCTTGCTTGGGCTTCTCTCATGGAGGCCCTCAGTCAGACCCATTGTTGATATGTGGCAAGACGCTCCTCGGGGCGCGTCTTGCTTGGGCTTTTCTCATGGAGGCCCTCAGTCAGACCCATTGTTTATATGTGGCAAGACGCTCCTCGGGGCGAGTCTTGCTTGGGCCTCTCTCCTGGAGGTGCTCAGTCAGACCCAGTGTTGACATGGTGCAAGACGCTCCTCGGGACGCGTCTTGCTTGGGCTTCTCTCTTGGAGGCCCTCAGTCAGACCCATTGTTGACATGTGGCAAGACGCTCCTCGGGGCGCATCTTGCTTGGGCCTCTCTCCTGGAGGCCCTCTGTCAGCCCCAGTGTTGACATGTGTCAAGACGCTCCTCGGGGTGCGTCTTGCTTGGGCCTCTCTCCTGGAGTCGCTCAGTCAGACCGAGTGCTGACATGTGGCAAGACGCTCCTCGGGGCGCGTCTTGCTTGGGCTTCTCTCATGGAGGCCCTCAGTCAGACCCATTGTTGATATGTGGCAAGACGCTCCTCGGGGCGATTCTTGCTTGGGCCTCTCTCCTAGAGGTGCTCAGTCAGACCCAGTGTTGACATGGTGCAAGACGCTCCTCGGGGCGCATCTTGCTTGGGCTTCTCTCTTGGAGGCCCTCAGTCAGACCCATTGTTTACATGTGGCAAGACGCTCCTCGGGGCGCATCTTGCTTGGGCCTCTCTCCTGGAGGCCCTCTGTCAGCCCCAGTGTTGACATGTCAAGACGCTCCTCGGGGTGCGTCTTGCTTGGGCCTCTCTCCTGGAGTCGCTCAGTCAGACCGAGTGCTGACATGTGGCAAGACGCTCCTCGGGGCGCGTCTTGCTTGGGCTTCTCTCCTGGAGGCCCTCAGTCAGACCCATTGTTGACATGTGGCAAGACGCTCCTCGGGGCGCGTCTTGCTTGGGCCTCTTTCCTGGAGGCGCTCAGTCAGACCGAGTGCTGACATAAGGCAAGACGCTCCTCGGGGCGCGTCTTGCTGGGGCCTCTCTCCTGGAGGCGCTCAGTCAGACCCAGTGCTTACATGTGGCAAGACGCTCCTTGGGGCGTGTCTTGCTGGGGCTTCTCTCCTGGAGGCGTTCAGTCAGACCGAGTGCTGACATGTGGCAAGACGCTCCTCGGGGCGCGTCTTGCTTGGGCTTCTCTCCTGGAGGCGTTCAGTCAGAACGAGTGCTGACATGTGGTAAGACGCTCCTCGGGGCGCGTCTTGCTGGGGCTTCTCTCCTGGAGGCGCTCAGTCAGAGCCAGTGCTTACATCTGGCAAGACGCTCCTCGGGGCGCGTCTTGCTTGGGCCTCTCTCCTGGAGGCGCTCAGTCAGACCCAGTGCTGACATGTGGCAAGACGCTCCTCGGGGCGCGTCTTGCTTGGGCCTCTCTCCTGGAGACGCTCAGTCAGACCCAGTGTTGACACGTGGCAAGACGCTCCTCAGGGCGCGTCTTGCTTGGGCTTCTCTCCTGGAGGCCCTCAGTCAGACCCATTGTTTACATGTGGCAAGACGCTCCTTTGGGCGCATCTTGCTTGGGCTTCTCTCCTGGAGGCCCTCAGTCAGACCCATTGTTGACATGTGGCAAGACGCTCCTCGGGGCGCGTCTTGCTTGGGCCTCTCTCCTGGAGGCGCTCAGTCAGACCGAGTGCTGACATGTGGCAAGACTCTCCTCGGGGCACGTCTTGCTTGGGACTCTCTCCTGGAGGCGCTCAGTCAGACCGAGTGCTGACATAAGGCAAGACGCTCCTCGGGGCGCGTCTTGCTGGGGCCTCTCTCCTGGAGGCGCTCAGTCAGACCCAGTGCTTACATGTGGCAAGACGCTCCTCGGGGCGTGTCTTGCTGGGGCTTCTCTCCTGGAGGCGTTCAGTCAGACCGAGTGCTGACATGTGGCAAGACGCTCCTCGGGGCGCGTCTTGCTGGGGCTTCTCTCCTGGAGGCGCTCAGTCAGACCCAGTGCTTACATGTGGCAAGACGCTCCTCGGGGCGCGTCTTGCTTGGGCCTCTCTCCTGGAGGCGCTCAGTCAGACCCAGTGGTGACATGTGGCAAGACGCTACTCGGGGCGCGTCTTGCTTGGGCTTCTCTCATGGAGGCCCTCAGTCAGACCCTTTGTTGATATGTGGCAAGACGCTCCTCCGGGCGCGTCTTGCTTGGGCCTCTCTCCTGGAGGCGCTCAGTCAGACCGAGTGCTGACATGTGGCAAGACGCTCCTCGGGGCGCGTCTTGCTTGGGCTTCTCTCATGGAGGCCCTCAGTCAGACCCATTGTTGATATGTGGCAAGACGCTCCTCCGGGCGCGTCTTGCTTGGGCCTCTCTCCTGGAGGCGCTCAGTCAGACCCAGTGTTGACATGTGACAAGACGCTCCTCGGGGCGCGTCTTGCTGCGGCTTCTCTCCTGGAGGCGATCAGTCAGACTCATTGTTGACATGTGGCAAGACGCTCCTCGGGGCGCGTCTTGCTTGGGCCTCTCTCCTGGAGGCGCACAGACAGACAGAGTGCTGACATGTGGCAAGACGCTCCTCGGGGCGCGTCTTGCTTGGGCTTCTCTCCTGGAGGCCCTAAGTTCAGACCCATTGTTGACATGTGGCAAGACGCTCCTCAGGGCGCGTCTTGCTTGGGCTTCTCTCCTGGAGGCCCTCAGTCAGACCCATTGTTGACATGTGGCAAGACGCTCCTCGGGGCGCATCTTGCTTGGGCCTCTCTCCTGGAGGCGCTCAGTCAGACCGAGTGCCGACATGTGGCAAGACGCTCCTCGGGGCGCGTCTTGCTGGGGCTTCTCT